>NC_029794.2:0-17655 GCF_000816755.2 Arachis ipaensis | reverse complement strand
TTGAGGGTTTAGGGTTTTTCTAGGGTTTTTAGGGTTTTCTAAGGTTTTCTAGGGTTTTTAGGGTTTTCTAAGGTTTTCTAGGGTTTTCTAACTAGGATTTCGGTTATGTAGGTTTTTCTAAGGTTATTTAAGGTTTTATAGGGTTTTTAAGGGTTTTCTAGGGTTCTCTAGGGTTAACTAGGGTTTTTCTAGTGTTTTTCTAGGGTTTTCTAGGGTTTTTAGGGTTTTCTAAGGTTTTCTACGCTTTTCTAGGATTTTCTAGGGTTTTTCTAGGGTTTTCTAGGGTTTCCTAGGTTTTTTAGGGTTTTTCTAGGGTTTTCTAGGATTTTCTAGAGTTTTTGAGGGTTTTTCTAGGGTTTTCTAGGATTTTCGAGGGTTTTTTAGGGTTTTTCTTGTATTTTCAAGGATTTTCTAGGATTCTCTAGGGTTTTTGAGGATTTTTCTAGGGTTTTGTAGGATTTTCTAGGGTTTTTATAGGGTTTTCGAGGGTTTTTTGGGATTTTTCTAGTATTTTCTAGGGTTTTCAAGGGTTTTTAAGGGTTTTCTAGGGTGTTTTGAGGGTATTTCTATCGTTTTTCGAGGGTTTTCTAGGTTTTTCTAGGGTTTTTAAGGGTTTTTCTAGGGTTTTCTAGGATTTTCTAGGGTTTTTCTATGGTTTTCGAGGGTTTTTTAGGGTTTTTCTAGTATTTTCTAGGTTTTTGAAGGGTTTTTAGGGTTTTTGAGGGTTTTTTATGGTTTTTTTAGTATTTTCTAGGATTTTCGAGAGTTTTTTATGGTTTTCTATGATTTTCGAGGGTTTTTCTAGGATTTTCTAAAGTTTTCTAGGGTTTTTCTAAGCTTTTCTAGAATTTTCTAGTGTTTTTCTAGGGTTTTCTAGGGTTTTTCTAGGGTTTTCTAGGGTTTCCTAGGTTTTTTAGGATTTTTCTAGGATTTTCTAGGATTTTCTAGGGTTTTTGAGGGTTTTTCTAGGGTTTTCGAGAGTTTTTTAGGGTTTTCTATGGTTTTCGAGGGTTTTTCTAGGATTTTCTAAGGTTTTCTAGGGTTTTTCTACGCTTTTCTAGGATTTTCTAGGGTTTTTCTAGGGTTTTCTAGGGTTTTTTAGGGTTTTCTAGGGTTTTCTATGCTTTTCTAGGATTTTCTAGGGATTTTCTAGGTTTTTTTGGGTTTTTCTAGGATTTTCTAGGATTTTCTAGGGTTTTTCTAGGATTTTCGATGGTTTTTTAGGATTTTTCTAGTATTTTCTAGGGTATTCAAGGGTTTTTCAGGGTTTTTCTAGGATTTTCTAGGATTTTCTAGGGTTATTCTAGGTTTTTAAGGGTTTTTCTAGGGTTTTCTAGGATTTTCTAGGGTTTTTCTATGGTTTTCGAGGGTTTTTTAGGGTTTTTCTAGTATTTTCTAGGTTTTTGAAGGGTTTTTAGGGTTTTTGAGGGTTTTTTATGGTTTTTTTAGTATTTTCTAGGATTTTCGAGAGTTTTTTATGGTTTTCTATGATTTTCGAGGGTTTTTCTAGGATTTTCTAAAGTTTTCTAGGGTTTTTCTAAGCTTTTCTAGAATTTTCTAGTGTTTTTCTAGGGTTTTCTAGGGTTTTTCTAGGGTTTTCTAGGGTTTCCTAGGTTTTTTAGGATTTTTCTAGGATTTTCTAGGATTTTCTAGGGTTTTTGAGGGTTTTTCTAGGGTTTTCGAGAGTTTTTTAGGGTTTTCTATGGTTTTCGAGGGTTTTTCTAGGATTTTCTAAGGTTTTCTAGGGTTTTTCTACGCTTTTCTAGGATTTTCTAGGGTTTTTCTAGGGTTTTCTAGGGTTTTTTAGGGTTTTCTAGGGTTTTCTATGCTTTTCTAGGATTTTCTAGGGATTTTCTAGGTTTTTTTGGGTTTTTCTAGGATTTTCCAAGGTTTTCAAGGGTTTTCTAGGATTTTCCAAGGTTTTCAAGGGTTTTCTAGGATTTTCCAAGGTTTTCAAGGGTTTTCTAGGATTTTCCAAGGTTTTCAAGGGTTTTCTAGGATTTTCCAAGGTTTTCAAGGGTTTTCTAGGATTTTCCAAGGTTTTCAAGGGTTTTCTAGGATTTTCCAAGGTTTTCAAGGGTTTTCTAGGATTTTCCAAGGTTTTCAAGGGTTTTCTAGGATTTTCCAAGGTTTTCAAGGGTTTTCTAGGATTTTCCAAGGTTTTCAAGGGTTTTCTAGGATTTTCCAAGGTTTTCAAGGGTTTTCTAGGATTTTCCAAGGTTTTCAAGGGTTTTCTAGGATTTTCCAAGGTTTTCAAGGGTTTTCTAGGATTTTCCAAGGTTTTCAAGGGTTTTCTAGGATTTTCCAAGGTTTTCAAGGGTTTTCTAGGATTTTCCAAGGTTTTCAAGGGTTTTCTAGGATTTTCCAAGGTTTTCAAGGGTTTTCTAGGATTTTCCAAGGTTTTCAAGGGTTTTCTAGGATTTTCCAAGGTTTTCAAGGGTTTTCTAGGATTTTCCAAGGTTTTCAAGGGTTTTCTAGGATTTTCCAAGGTTTTCAAGGGTTTTCTAGGATTTTCCAAGGTTTTCAAGGGTTTTCTAGGATTTTCCAAGGTTTTCAAGGGTTTTCTAGGATTTTCCAAGGTTTTCAAGGGTTTTCTAGGATTTTCCAAGGTTTTCAAGGGTTTTCTAGGATTTTCCAAGGTTTTCAAGGGTTTTCTAGGATTTTCCAAGGTTTTCAAGGGTTTTCTAGGATTTTCCAAGGTTTTCAAGGGTTTTCTAGGATTTTCCAAGGTTTTCAAGGGTTTTCTAGGATTTTCCAAGGTTTTCAAGGGTTTTCTAGGATTTTCCAAGGTTTTCAAGGGTTTTCTAGGATTTTCCAAGGTTTTCAAGGGTTTTCTAGGATTTTCCAAGGTTTTCAAGGGTTTTCTAGGATTTTCCAAGGTTTTCAAGGGTTTTCTAGGATTTTCCAAGGTTTTCAAGGGTTTTCTAGGATTTTCCAAGGTTTTCAAGGGTTTTCTAGGATTTTCCAAGGTTTTCAAGGGTTTTCTAGGATTTTCCAAGGTTTTCAAGGGTTTTCTAGGATTTTCCAAGGTTTTCAAGGGTTTTCTAGGATTTTCCAAGGTTTTCAAGGGTTTTCTAGGATTTTCCAAGGTTTTCAAGGGTTTTCTAGGATTTTCCAAGGTTTTCAAGGGTTTTCTAGGATTTTCCAAGGTTTTCAAGGGTTTTCTAGGATTTTCCAAGGTTTTCAAGGGTTTTCTAGGATTTTCCAAGGTTTTCAAGGGTTTTCTAGGATTTTCCAAGGTTTTCAAGGGTTTTCTAGGATTTTCCAAGGTTTTCAAGGGTTTTCTAGGATTTTCCAAGGTTTTCAAGGGTTTTCTAGGATTTTCCAAGGTTTTCAAGGGTTTTCTAGGATTTTCCAAGGTTTTCAAGGGTTTTCTAGGATTTTCCAAGGTTTTCAAGGGTTTTCTAGGATTTTCCAAGGTTTTCAAGGGTTTTCTAGGATTTTCCAAGGTTTTCAAGGGTTTTCTAGGATTTTCCAAGGTTTTCAAGGGTTTTCTAGGATTTTCCAAGGTTTTCAAGGGTTTTCTAGGATTTTCCAAGGTTTTCAAGGGTTTTCTAGGATTTTCCAAGGTTTTCAAGGGTTTTCTAGGATTTTCCAAGGTTTTCAAGGGTTTTCTAGGATTTTCCAAGGTTTTCAAGGGTTTTCTAGGATTTTCCAAGGTTTTCAAGGGTTTTCTAGGATTTTCCAAGGTTTTCAAGGGTTTTCTAGGATTTTCCAAGGTTTTCAAGGGTTTTCTAGGATTTTCCAAGGTTTTCAAGGGTTTTCTAGGATTTTCCAAGGTTTTCAAGGGTTTTCTAGGATTTTCCAAGGTTTTCAAGGGTTTTCTAGGATTTTCCAAGGTTTTCAAGGGTTTTCTAGGATTTTCCAAGGTTTTCAAGGGTTTTCTAGGATTTTCCAAGGTTTTCAAGGGTTTTCTAGGATTTTCCAAGGTTTTCAAGGGTTTTCTAGGATTTTCCAAGGTTTTCAAGGGTTTTCTAGGATTTTCCAAGGTTTTCAAGGGTTTTCTAGGATTTTCCAAGGTTTTCAAGGGTTTTCTAGGATTTTCCAAGGTTTTCAAGGGTTTTCTAGGATTTTCCAAGGTTTTCAAGGGTTTTCTAGGATTTTCCAAGGTTTTCAAGGGTTTTCTAGGATTTTCCAAGGTTTTCAAGGGTTTTCTAGGATTTTCCAAGGTTTTCAAGGGTTTTCTAGGATTTTCCAAGGTTTTCAAGGGTTTTCTAGGATTTTCCAAGGTTTTCAAGGGTTTTCTAGGATTTTCCAAGGTTTTCAAGGGTTTTCTAGGATTTTCCAAGGTTTTCAAGGGTTTTCTAGGATTTTCCAAGGTTTTCAAGGGTTTTCTAGGATTTTCCAAGGTTTTCAAGGGTTTTCTAGGATTTTCCAAGGTTTTCAAGGGTTTTCTAGGATTTTCCAAGGTTTTCAAGGGTTTTCTAGGATTTTCCAAGGTTTTCAAGGGTTTTCTAGGATTTTCCAAGGTTTTCAAGGGTTTTCTAGGATTTTCCAAGGTTTTCAAGGGTTTTCTAGGATTTTCCAAGGTTTTCAAGGGTTTTCTAGGATTTTCCAAGGTTTTCAAGGGTTTTCTAGGATTTTCCAAGGTTTTCAAGGGTTTTCTAGGATTTTCCAAGGTTTTCAAGGGTTTTCTAGGATTTTCCAAGGTTTTCAAGGGTTTTCTAGGATTTTCCAAGGTTTTCAAGGGTTTTCTAGGATTTTCCAAGGTTTTCAAGGGTTTTCTAGGATTTTCCAAGGTTTTCAAGGGTTTTCTAGGATTTTCCAAGGTTTTCAAGGGTTTTCTAGGATTTTCCAAGGTTTTCAAGGGTTTTCTAGGATTTTCCAAGGTTTTCAAGGGTTTTCTAGGATTTTCCAAGGTTTTCAAGGGTTTTCTAGGATTTTCCAAGGTTTTCAAGGGTTTTCTAGGATTTTCCAAGGTTTTCAAGGGTTTTCTAGGATTTTCCAAGGTTTTCAAGGGTTTTCTAGGATTTTCCAAGGTTTTCAAGGGTTTTCTAGGATTTTCCAAGGTTTTCAAGGGTTTTCTAGGATTTTCCAAGGTTTTCAAGGGTTTTCTAGGATTTTCCAAGGTTTTCAAGGGTTTTCTAGGATTTTCCAAGGTTTTCAAGGGTTTTCTAGGATTTTCCAAGGTTTTCAAGGGTTTTCTAGGATTTTCCAAGGTTTTCAAGGGTTTTCTAGGATTTTCCAAGGTTTTCAAGGGTTTTCTAGGATTTTCCAAGGTTTTCAAGGGTTTTCTAGGATTTTCCAAGGTTTTCAAGGGTTTTCTAGGATTTTCCAAGGTTTTCAAGGGTTTTCTAGGATTTTCCAAGGTTTTCAAGGGTTTTCTAGGATTTTCCAAGGTTTTCAAGGGTTTTCTAGGATTTTCCAAGGTTTTCAAGGGTTTTTAAGGGTTTTCTAGGGTGTTTTGAGGGTATTTCTATCGTTTTTCGAGGGTTTTCTAGGTTTTTCTAGGGTTTTCTAGGATTTTCTAGTGTTTTTAAGGGTTTTTCTAGGGTTTTCTAGGATTTTCTAGGGTTTTTCTATGGTTTTCGAGGGTTTTTTAGGGTTTTTCTAGTATTTTCTAGGTTTTTGAAGGGTTTTTAGGGTTTTCTACGGTTTTCGAGGGTTTTCTAGGATTTCCTAGGGTTTTCTAGGGTTTTCGAGTGTTTTTCTAGGGTTTTCTAGGGTTTTTAGGGTTTTCGAGGGTTTTTTAGGGTTTTTCTAGGATTTTCGAGAGTTTTTTACGGCTTTCTATGGTTTTCGAGGGTTTTTCTAGGATTTTCTAAGGTTTTCTAGGGTTTTTCTAGGGCTTTCTAGGATTTTTTAGGGTTTTCTAAGGTCTTCTACGCTTTTCTAGGATTTTTCTAGGGTTTTCTAGGTATTTTAGGATTTTTCTAGGATTTTCTAGGGTTTTCGAGGGTTTTCTAGGATTTTCTAGGATTTTTTAGGGTTTTTCTCGGGTTTTCTATGGTTTTCAAGGGTTTTCTAGGATTCTCTAGGGTTTTCTAGGGTTTTTCTAGGGTTTTTTAGGGTTTTTCAAGGGTTTTTCTAGGGTTTTCTAGGGCTTTCTAGGGTTTCCTAGGTTTTTCTAGGGTTTTCGAGGGTTTTTTAGAGTTTTTCTAGTATTTTCTAGAATTTTCGAGAGTTTTTTATTGTTTTCTATGGTTTTCGAGGGATTTTACGGTTTTTGTAGTATTTTCTAGGGTTTTCAAGCGTTTTTAGGGTTTTCTATGATTTTCGAGGGTTTTCTAGGATTCTCTAGGGTTTTCTAGGGTTTTCGAGGGTTTTTCTAGGGTATTCTAGGGTTTTTAGGGTTTTCGAGGGTTTTTTAGGGTTTTTCTAGTATTTTCTAGGATTTTCGAGAGTATTTTATGGTTTTCTATGATTTTCGAGGGTTTTTCTAGGATTTTCTAAGGTTTTCTAGGGTTTTTCCAGGGCTTTCTAGGGTGTTTTAGGTTTTTTTAGGGTTTTCTAGGGATTTTTATACTTTTCTAGGAGTTTTCTAGGGTTTTCTAGGGTTTTTTAGGTTTTTTAGGGTTTTTCTAGGATTTTCTAGGATTTCCTAGGGTTTTTGAGGGTTTTTCTAGGATTTTCTAGGGTTTTCGAGGGTTTTTTAGGGTTTTTCTAGTATTTTCTAGGGTGTTCAAGGGTTTTTTAGGGTTTTCTATGGTTTTCAAGGGTTTTCTAGGATTTTCTAGGGTTTTCTAGGGTTTTTTAGGATTTTCTTGGGTTTTTGAGGGTTTTTCTAGGGTTTTCTAGGGTTTTTCTAGGGTTTTTCTAGGGTTTTTGAGGGAATTTTAGGTTTTTTCTAGTATTTTTTAGGATTTTCGAGAGTTTTTTATGGTTTTCTATGGTTTTCGAGGGTTTTTCTAGGATTTTCTAAGATTTTCTTGGGTTTTTCTAAGGTTTTTTAGGGTTTTCTAGGATTTTCTAGGGTTTTTCTATGGTTTTCGAGGGTTTTTCTAGGATTTTCTAAGATTTTCTTGGGTTTTTCTAAGGTTTTTTAGGGTTTTCTAGGATTTTCTAGGGTTTTTCTAGGGTTTTCTATGGTTTTCTAGGTTTTTTAGGGTTTTTCTAGGGTTTTCTAGGATTTTTTACGGTTTTTGAGGATTTTTTTAGGGTTTTCTAGGATTTTCTAGGTTTTTCTGGGATTTTCGAGGGTTTTTTAGGGTTTTTCTAGTATTTTCTAGGGTATTCAAGGGTTTTTTAGGGTTTTCTATGGTTTTCAAGGGTTTTCTAGGATTTTCTACAGTTTTCTAGGGTTTTCTAGAATTCTTGGGTTTTCGAGGGTTTTTCTAGGGTTTTCTAGGTTTTTCTAGGATTTTTCTAGGGTTTTCGAGGGAATTTTAGGTTTTTTCTAGTATTTTTTAGGATTTTCGAGAGTTTTTTATGGTTTTCTATGGTTTTCGAGGGTTTTTCTAGGATTTTCTAAGATTTTCTTGGGTTTTTCTAAGGTTTTTTAGGGTTTTCTAGGATTTTCTACGCTTTTCTAGGATTTTCGAGTGTTTTTCTAGGGTTTTCTTGGTTTTTAGGGTTTTTCTAGGGTTTTCTAGGATTTTCTAGGGTGTTTGAGGGTTTTTCTAAGGTTTTCTAGGGTTTTTAAAGTTTTCTAGGGTTTTTCTAGGGTTTTCGAGGGTTTTTTTTTTGTTTTTCTAGAATTTTCTAGAATTTTCGAGAGTTTTTTATGGTTTTCTATAGTTTTCGAGGGTTTTTCTAGGATTTTCTAAGGTTTTCTAGGGTTTTTCAAGGGTTTTTAGGGTTTTCTAGGGTTTTCTACGCTTTTCTAGGATTTTCGAGTGTTTTTCTCGGGTTTTCTAGGATTTCCTACGGTTTTCTATGGTTTTTCTAGGGTTTTCGAGGGTTTTTAGGATTTTTCTAGTATTTTCCAAGGTTTTCAAGGGTTTTTTAGGGTTTTCTATGGTTTTCGAGGGTTTTCTAGGATTTCCTAGGGTTTTCTAGGGTTTTTTAGGATTTTTTAGGGTTTTCGAGGGTTTTTCTAGGGTTTTCTAGGGTTTTCTAGGTTTTTCTAGGGTTTTCTAGGGTTTTCTAGGGTTTGTAGGGTTTTTGAGGGTTTTTTAGGGTTTTTTCTAGTATTTTCTAAGATTTTCGAGAGTTTTCTATGGTTTTCTAGGCTTTTCTAGGGTTTTTCTATGGTTTTCTAGGCTTTTCTAGGGTTTTTCTAAGATTTTCTAGGGTTTTCTAGGGTTTTCTACGATTTTCTAGGGTTTTCGAGGGTTTTTCTAGGGTTTTCTAGGTTTTTCTAGAATTTTTTAGGGTTGTCGAGGATTTTTTAAGGTTTTCGTGAGTTTTTTAGGGTTTTTCTAGTATTTTCTAGGGTTTTCGAGATTTTTTTAGGGTTTTCTATGGTTTTCGAGGGTTTTTCTAGGATTTTCTAAGGTTTTCTAGGGTTTTTCTAGGGTGTTCTAGGGTTTTTAGGGTTTTCTAGGGTTTTCTAGGATTTTCTAGTGTTTTTCTAGGGTTTTCTAGGGTTTTCTAGGTTTTTAGGGTTTTTCTAGGGTTTTCTAGGAATTTCTAGGGTTTTTGAGGGTTTTTCTATGGTTTTCTAGGATTTTCTAGGGTTTTTCTATGGTTTTCGAGGGTTTTTTAGGATTTCTCTAGTATTTTCAAGGATTTTCGAGGGTTTTTTACAATTTTCTATGGTTTTCGAGGGTCTTTCTCGGATTTTCTAAGGTTTTCTAGGGTTTTCTGGGGTTTTCTAGGGTTTTCTAGGATTTTTGAGGGTTTTTCTATGGTTTTCTAGGTTTTTCTAGGGTTTTCGAGGGTTTTTTAGTGTTTTTCTAGTATTTTCTAGGATTTTCTAGAGTTTTTTATGGTTTTGTATGGTTTTCGAGGGTTTTTCTAGGATTTTCTAAGGTTTTCTAGGATTTTTCTAGGGTTTTCTTGGATTTTTTAGGGTTTTCTAGGGTTTTCTACGCTTTTCTAGGATTTTCTAGTGTTTTTCTAGGGTTTTCTAGGGTTTTTTAGGTTTTTTAGGGTTTTCTAGGATTCTCTAGGGTTTTTGAGGGTTTTTCTAGGGTTTTTCTAGGATTTTCCAAGGTTTTCTTAGGTTTTTCTAAGGTTTTTTAGGGTTTTCTAGGATTTTCTACGCTTTTCTAGGATTTTTGAGTATTTTTATAGGGTTTTCTTGGTTTTTAGGGTTTTTCTAGGGTTTTCTAGGGTGTTTGAGGGTTTTTCTAGGGTTTTCTAGGGTTTTTAAAGTTTTCTAGGGTTTTTCTAGGGTTTTCGAGGGTTTTTTTTTGGTTTTTCTAGAATTTTCTAGAATTTTCGAGAGTTTTTTATGGTTTTCTATAGTTTTCGAGGGTTTTTCTAGGATTTTCTAAGGTTTTCTAGGGTTTTTCTAGGGTTTTTAGGGTTTTCTAGGGTTTTCTACGCTTTTCTAGGATTTTCGAGTGTTTTTCTAGGGTTTTCGAGGGTTTTTAGGATTTTTCTAGTATTTTCCAAGGTTTTCAAGGGTTTTTTAGGATTTTCTATGGTTTTCGAGGGTTTTCTAGGATTTCCTAGGGTTTTTTAGGGTTTTGTAGGATTTTTTAGGGTTTTCGAGGGTTTTTCTAAGGTTTTCTAGGTTTTTCTAGGGTTTTCTAGGTTTTTCTAGGGTTTTTAGGGTTTTCGAGGGTTTTTTAGGGTTTTTTCTAGTATTTTCTAAGATTTTCGAGAGTTTTCTATGGTTTTCTAGGCTTTTCTAGGGTTTTTCTAAGATTTTCTAGGGTTTTCTAGGGGTTCTACGATTTTCTAGGGTTTTCGAGGGTTTTTCTAGGGTTTTCTAGGTTTTTCTTGCGTTTTTTAGGGTTGTCGAGGATTTTTTAAGGTTTTCGTGAGTTTTTTAGGGTTTTTCTAGTATTTTCTAGGATTTTCGAGATTTTTTCAGGGTTTTCTATGGTTTTCGAGGGTTTTTCTAGGATTTTCTAAGGTTTTCTAGGGTTTTTCTAGGGTGTTCTAGGGTTTTTAGGGTTTTCTAGGGTTTTCTACGCTTTTCTAGGATTTTCTAGTGTTTTTCTAGGGTTTTCTAGGGTTTTCTAGGTTTTTTCGGGTTTTTCTAGGGTTTTCTAGGAATTTCTAGGGTTTTTGAGGGTTTTTCTATGGTTTTCTAGGATTTTCTAGGGTTTTTCTATGGTTTTCGAGGGTTTTTTAGGATTTTTCTAGTATTTTCAAGGATTTTCGAGGGTTTTTTACGGTTTTCTATGGTTTTCGAGGGTCTTTCTCGAATTTTCTAAGGTTTTCTAGGGTTTTCTGGGGTTTTCTAGGGTTTTCTAGGATTTTCGAGGGTTTTTCTATGGTTTTCTAGGTTTTTTCTAGGGTTTTCGAGGGTTTTTTAGTATTTTTTTAGTATTTTCTAGGATTTTCGAGAGTTTTTTATGGTTTTGTATGGTTTTCGAGGGTTTTCTAGGGTTTTCTAGGATTTTCTAAGGTTTTCTAGGGTTTTTCTATGGTTTTTTATAGTTTTCTACGATTTTCTACGCTTTTCTAGGATTTTCGAGTGTTTTTCTATGGTTTTCTAGGATTTCCTACGGTTTTCTATGGTTTTTCTAGGGTTTTCGAGGTTTTTTAGGATTTTTCTAGTATTTTCCAAGGTTTTCAAGGGTTTTTAGGATTTTCTATGGTTTTCGAGGGTTTTCTAGGATTTACTAGGGTTTTCTAGGGTTTTGTAGGATTTTTCAGGGTTTTCGAGGGTTTTTCTAGGCTTTTCTAGGATTTTCTAGGGTTTTCTAGGGTTTTTAGGGTTTTTGAGGGTTTTTAGGGTTTTTTCTAGTATTTTCTAGGATTTTCGAGAGTTTTCTATGATTTTCTAGGCTTTTCAAGGGTTTTTCTCTAATTTTCTAGGGTTTTCTAGGATTTTCTAGGGTTTTCGAGGGTTTTTCTAGGGTTTTCTAGGGTTTTCTAGGTTTTTCTAGGGTTTTTTAGGGTTGTCGAGGGTTTTTAAGGTTTTCGTGAGTTTTTTAGGGTTTTTCTAGTATTTTATATGATTTTCGAGGATTTTTTAGGGTTTTCTATGGTTCTCGAGGGTTTTTCTAGGATTTTCTAAGGTTTTCTAGGGTTTTTCTATGGTTTTCGAGGATTTTTTAGGATTTTTCTAGTATTTTCAAGGATATTCGAGGGTTTTTTACGGTTTTCTATGGTTTTCTAGGGTCTTTCTCGGATTTTCTAAGATTTTCTAGGGTTTTCTAGGGTTTTTTAGGATCTTCATGGGTTTTCGAGGGTTTTTCTAATATTTTCTAGGATTTTCGAGAGTTTTATATGGTTTTGTATGGTTTTCGAGGGTTTTTCTAGGATTTTCTAAGGTTTTCTAGTGTTTTTCTAGGATTTTCTAGGGTTTTCTACGCTTTTCTAGGATTTTCTAGTATTTTTCTAGGGTTTTCTAGGGTTTTCTAGGTTTTTTAAGGTTTTTCTAGGGTTTTCTAGGATTCTCTAGGGTTTTTGAGGGTTTTTCTAGGGTTTTCTAGGATTTTCTAGGGTTTTTCTAGGGTTTTCGAGGGTTTTTTTACTGTTTTTCTAGTATTTTCTAGGGTTTTCAAGGCTTTTTTAGTGTTTTCTAAGGTTTTCTAAGGTTTTCTAGGGTTTTTCTAGGATTTTCTAAGGTTTTCTAGGGTTTTCTAGGGTTTCCTAAGATTTTTTAGGGTTTTTCTAGGGTTTTCTAGGGTTTTTTAGGGTTTTCTAGGGTTTTCTACGCTTTTCTAGAATTTTCTAGGATTTTTCTAGGGTTTTCTACGGTTTCCTAGGTTTTTTAGGGTTTTTCTAGGGTTTTCTAGGATTTTCTAGGGTTTTTGAGGGTTTTTTCAGGGTTTTCAAGAGTGTTTTAGAGTTTTCTATGGTTTTCGAGGGTTTTTCTAGGATTTTCTAAGGTTTTTCTATGCTTTTCTAGGATTTTCTAGGGGTTTTCTAAGGTTTTCTAGGGTTTTTTAGGGTTTTCTAGGGTTTTCTATGCTTTTCTAGGTTTTTCTAGGGTTTTTCTAGGGTTTTCTAGGTTTTTTAGGGTTTTCTAGGATTTTCTACTGTTTTTCTAGGGTTTTCGAGGGTTTTTTAGGGTTTTTCTAGTATTTTCTAGGGTATTCAAGGGTTTTTAGGGTTTTCTATGATTTTCAAGAGTTTTCTAGGATTTTCTAGGGTTTTCTAAAGCTTTCTAGGGTTTTCTAGGATTTTCTTGGGTTTTCGAGGGTTTTTCTAGGGTTTTGTAGGGTTTTCGAGGGTTTTTTAGGGTTTTTCTAGTATTTTCTAGGATTTCGAAAGTTTTTTAAGGTTTTCTATGGTTTTTGAGGGTTTTTATAAGATTTTCTAAGGTTTTCTATGGTTTTTCTAGGGTTTTTTAGGGTTTTCTAGGCTTTTCTACGCTTTTCTAGGATTTTCGAGTGTTTTTCTAGGGTTTTCTATGGTTTTTCTAGGGTTTTCGAGGGTTTTTAGGATTTTTCTAGTATTTTCCAAGGTTTTCAAGGGTTTTTTAGGGTTTTCTATGGTTTTCGAGGGTTTTCTAGGGTTTTGTAGGATTTTTAGGGTTTTCGAGGGTTTTTCTAGGGTTTTCTAGGGTTTTCTAGGGTTTTTGAGGGTTTTTTAGGGTTTTTTCTAGTATTTTCTAGGATTTTCGAGAGTTTTCTATGGTTTTCTAGGCTTTTCTAGGGTTTTTCTAGGATTTTCTAGGGTTTTCTAGGGTTTTCTATGATTTTCTAGGGTTTTTTAGTGTTTTCGAGGATTTTTTAAGGTTTTCGTGAATTTTTTAGGGTTTTTCTAGTATTTTCTAGGATTTTCGAGAATTTTTTATGGTTTTCTATGGTTTTCGAGGGTTTTTCTAGGATTTTCTAAGGTTTTCTAGGGTTTTTCTAGGGTGTTCTAGGGTTTTAGGGTTTTCTAGGGTTTTCTACGCTTTTCTAGGATTTTCTACTGTTTTTCTAGGATTTTCTAGGGTTTTCTAGGTTTTTAGGGTTTTTCTAGGGTTTTCTAGGATTTTCTAGGGTTTTTGAGGGTTTTTCTAGGGTTTTCTAGGATTTTCTAGTGTTTTTCTATGGTTTTCGAGGGTTTTTTAGGGTTTTTCTAGTATTTTCAAGGATTTTCGAGGGTTTTTTACGGTTTTCTATGGTTTTCGACGGTCTTTCTCGGATTTTCTAGGGTTTTCTAGGGTTTTCTAGGATTTTCTTGGGTTTTCGAGGGTTTTTGTAGGGTTTTCTAGGTTTTTCTAGGGTTTTTCTAGGGTTTTCGAGGGTTTTTTAGGGTTTTTCTAGTATTTTCTAGGATTTTCGAGAGTTTTTTATGGTTTTGTATGGTTTTCGAGGGTTTTTCTAGGATTTTCTAAGGTTTTCTAGGGTTTTCTAGGGTTTTTAGGGTTTTCTACGCTTTTCTAGGATTTTCTAGTATTTTTCTAGGGTTTTCTAGGATTTTCTAGGTTTGTTAAGGTTTTTCTAGGGTTTTCTAGGATTCTCTAGGGTTTTTCTAGGGTTTTCTAGGATTTTCTAGGGTTTTTCTAGGGTTTTCGAGGGTTTTTTAGGGTTTTTCTAGTATTTTCTAGGGTTTTCTAGGGTTTTTTAGTGTTTACTAAGGTTTTCTAGGGTTTTCTAAGATTTTCTAGGGTTTTCTAGGGTTTCCTAAGGTTTTCTAGGGTTTTTCTAGGGTTTTCTAGGATTTTCTTTGGATTTATAAGGTTTTCTATGGTTTTCTTAGGGTTTTCTAGAGTTTTCGAGAGTTTTTTAGGGTTTTCTATGGTTTTCGAGGATTTTTCTATGGTTTTCTAGGGTTTTCAAGGGTTTTTGAGGGTTTTTCCAGGGTTTTCAAGAGTTTTTTAGGGTTTTCTATGGTTTTTGAGGGTTTTTCTAGGATTTTCTAAGGTTTTTCTACGCTTTTCTAGGATTTTCTAGGGTTTTTCTAGGGTTTTCTAGGGTTTTTTAGGGTTTTCTAGGACTTTCTAGGGTTTTTCTAGGGTTTTCTAGGGTTTTCTTGGTTTTTTGGGGTTTTCTAGGATTTTCTACGATTTTTCTAGGGTTTTCGATATTTTTTTAGGGTTTTTCTAGTATTTTCTAGGGTATTCAAGGATTTTTTAAGGTTTTCTATGGTTTTCAAGAGTTTTCTAGGATTTTCTAGGGTTTTCTAGGGCTTTCTAGGGTTTTCTAGGATTTTCTTGGGTTTTCGAGGGTTTTCTAGGGTTTTTTAGAGTTTTTCTAGTATTTTCTAGGATTTTCGAGAGTTTTTTATTGTTTTCTATGGTTTTTGAGGGTTTTTCTAGGATTTTCTAAGGTTTTCTAGAGTTTTTTAGGGTTTTCTAGGGTTTTCTATGCTTTTCTAGGATTTTCGAGTGTTTTTCTAGGGTTTTCTAGGATTTCCTACGAATTTCTATGATTTTTCTAGGGTTTTCGAGGGTTTTTAGGATTTTTCTAGTATTTTCTAAGGTTTTCAAGGGTTTTTTAGGGTTTTCTATGGTTTTCGAGGGTTTTCTAGGATTTTCTAGGGTTTTCTAGTGTTTTGTAGGATTTTTTAGAATTTTCGAGGGTTTTTCTAAGGTTTTTAGGGTTTTCGAGGGTTTTTTAGGGTTTTTTCTAGTATTTTCTAAAATTTTCGAGAGTTTTCTATGGTTTTCTAGGCTTTTCTAGGGTTTTTCTAGGATTTTCTAGGGTTTTCTAAGGTTTTCTAGGATTTTCTAGGGTTTTCGAGGGTTTTTCTAGGGTTTTCTAGGGTTTTCTAGGTTTTTCTAGGGTTTTTTAGGGTTGTCGAGGATTTTTTAAGGTTTTCGTGAGTTTTTTAGGGTTTTTCTAGTATTTTCTAGGATTTTCGAGAATTTTTTAGGGTTTTCTATGGTTTTCGAGGGTTTTTCTAGGATTTTCTAAGGTTTTCTAGGGTTTTTCCAGGGTGTTCTAGGGTTTTTAGGGTTTTCTACGCTTTTCTAGGATTTTCTAGTGTTTTTCTAGGGTTTTCTAGGTTTTTAGGGTTTTTCTAGGGTTTTCTAGGATTTTCTAGGGTTTTTGAGGGTTTTTCTAGGGTTTTCTAGGATTTTCTAGGGTTTTTCTATGGTTTTCGAGGGTTTTTTAGGATTTTTCTAGTATTTTCAAAGATTTTCGAGGGTCTTTTACGGTTTTCTATGGTTTTCGAGGGTCTTTCTCGGATTTTCTAAGGTTTTCTAGGGTTTTCTAGGGTTTTCTAGGATTTTCTTGGGTTTTCGAGGGTTTTTCTAGGGTTTTCTAGGTTTTTCTAGGGTTTTCGAGGGTTTTTTAGGGTTTTTCTAGTATTTTCTAGGATTTTCGAGAGTCTTTTATGGTTTTGTATGGTTTTCGAGGATTTTTCTAGGATTTTCTAAGGTTTTCTAGGGTTTTTCTAGAGTTTTCTAGGGTTTTTTAGGGTTTTCTACGCTTTTCTAGGATTTTCTAGTGTTTTTCTAGGGTTTTCTAGGGTTTTTTAGCTTTTTTAGGGTTTTTCTAGGGTTTTCTAGGATTCTCTAAAGTTTTTGAGGGTTTTTCTATGATTTTTCTAGGGTTTTCTAGGGTTTTTCTAGGGTTTTCTAGGGTTTCCTAAGGGTTTTTAGGGTTTTCTAGCGTTTTCTAGGGTTTTCTAGGGTTTTCTAGGCTTTTCTAGGATTTTCTAGGATTTTTCTAGGGTTTTCTAGGGTTTCCTTGGTTTTTTAGGGTTTTTCTAAGATTTTCTAGGATTTTCTAGGGTTTTTGAGGGTTTTTCCAGGGTTGTCGAGAGTTTTTTAGGGTTTTCTATGGTTTAGGGCTTAGGGCTTAGGGCTTAGGGCTTAGGGCTTAGGGCTTAGGGCTTAGGGCTTAGGGCTTAGGGCTTAGGGCTTAGGGCTTAGGGCTTAGGGCTTAGGGCTTAGGGCTTAGGGCTTAGGGCTTAGGGCTTAGGGCTTAGGGCTTAGGGCTTAGGGCTTAGGGCTTAGGGCTTAGGGCTTAGGGCTTAGGGCTTAGGGCTTAGGGCTTAGGGCTTAGGGCTTAGGGCTTAGGGCTTAGGGCTTAGGGCTTAGGGCTTAGGGCTTAGGGCTTAGGGCTTAGGGCTTAGGGCTTAGGGCTTAGGGCTTAGGGCTTAGGGCTTAGGGCTTAGGGCTTAGGGCTTAGGGCTTAGGGCTTAGGGCTTAGGGCTTAGGGCTTAGGGCTTAGGGCTTAGGGCTTAGGGCTTAGGGCTTAGGGCTTAGGGCTTAGGGCTTAGGGCTTAGGGCTTAGGGCTTAGGGCTTAGGGCTTAGGGCTTAGGGCTTAGGGCTTAGGGCTTAGGGCTTAGGGCTTAGGGCTTAGGGCTTAGGGCTTAGGGCTTAGGGCTTAGGGCTTAGGGCTTAGGGCTTAGGGCTTAGGGCTTAGGGCTTAGGGCTTAGGGCTTAGGGCTTAGGGCTTAGGGCTTAGGGCTTAGGGCTTAGGGCTTAGGGCTTAGGGCTTAGGGCTTAGGGCTTAGGGCTTAGGGCTTAGGGCTTAGGGCTTAGGGCTTAGGGCTTAGGGCTTAGGGCTTAGGGCTTAGGGCTTAGGGCTTAGGGCTTAGGGCTTAGGGCTTAGGGCTTAGGGCTTAGGGCTTAGGGCTTAGGGCTTAGGGCTTAGGGCTTAGGGCTTAGGGCTTAGGGCTTAGGGCTTAGGGCTTAGGGCTTAGGGCTTAGGGCTTAGGGCTTAGGGCTTAGGGCTTAGGGCTTAGGGCTTAGGGCTTAGGGCTTAGGGCTTAGGGCTTAGGGCTTAGGGCTTAGGGCTTAGGGCTTAGGGCTTAGGGCTTAGGGCTTAGGGCTTAGGGCTTAGGGCTTAGGGCTTAGGGCTTAGGGCTTAGGGCTTAGGGCTTAGGGCTTAGGGCTTAGGGCTTAGGGCTTAGGGCTTAGGGCTTAGGGCTTAGGGCTTAGGGCTTAGGGCTTAGGGCTTAGGGCTTAGGGCTTAGGGCTTAGGGCTTAGGGCTTAGGGCTTAGGGCTTAGGGCTTAGGGCTTAGGGCTTAGGGCTTAGGGCTTAGGGCTTAGGGCTTAGGGCTTAGGGTTCAGGGTTCAGGGTTCAGGGTTCAGGGTTCAGGGTTCAGGGTTCAGGGTTCAGGGTTCAGGGTTCAGGGTTCAGGGTTCAGGGTTCAGGGTTCAGGGTTCAGGGTTCAGGGTTCAGGGTTCAGGGTTCAGGGTTCAGGGTTCAGGGTTCAGGGTTCAGGGTTCAGGGTTCAGGGTTCAGGGTTCAGGGTTCAGGGTTCAGGGTTCAGGGTTCAGGGTTCAGGGTTCAGGGTTCAGGGTTCAGGGTTCAGGGTTCAGGGTTCAGGGTTCAGGGTTCAGGGTTCAGGGTTCAGGGTTCAGGGTTCAGGGTTCAGGGTTCAGGGTTCAGGGTTCAGGGTTCAGGGTTCAGGGTTCAGGGTTCAGGGTTCAGGGTTTAGGGTTCAGGGTTCAGGGTTTAGGGTTTAGGGTTTAGGGTTTAGGGTTTAGGGTTTAGGGTTTAGGGTTTAGGGTTTAGGGTTTAGGGTTTAGGGTTTAGGGTTCAGGGTTTAGGGTTCAGGGTTCAGGGTTCAGGGTTCAGGGTTCAGGGTTCAGGGTTCAGGGTTCAGGGTTTAGGGTTCAGGGTTCAGGGTTTAGGGTTTAGGGTTTAGGGTTTAGGGTTTAGGGTTTAGGGTTTAGGGTTTAGGGTTTAGGGTTTAGGGTTTAGGGTTTAGGGTTCAGGGTTTAGGGTTTAGGGTTCAGGGTTCAGGGTTTAGGGTTCAGGGTTCAGGGTTCAGGGTTCAGGGTTCAGGGTTCAGGGTTCAGGGTTCAGGG
>NC_029793.2:147087959-147089397 GCF_000816755.2 Arachis ipaensis | reverse complement strand
TGAGCACGAATTTAAAAAATACTTTATCTTTTAAGAACTAATTTGGTTATTAACTGCTACACATCTAAGTAATATTGTCATCCAAGTCCAACCAACTAGATTTAATACTAACAAAAATCACTCTCATTAAAAATAGCGTGATTACACGCGTCATACATAGTTCTTCCAACCAAGTCATTTATGTTCACGTGTGGGACTTTACGTTATTGTCGTCGTCTTCTTCTTCGCGTTCCTCCTCCTCCTTGGATGTTTTCTCGTCATCGTCATTTTTTTGTTGCTGTTATTATTGCAGTAGAATGTGAAGAGAAAGAGTTTTGAATTGTGCAGGACAACAAGTCTAAATGCACCTTAATTTACTTAAAAATGAACCGAAATTATAGAATGATTGCGACATAATTAACTCAGAAATGAAACAAAATTTATCATAATGATTGTGACACATAAACTCAATTAAAAAACAAGCACACAAATAAGACTGAATTATGAACAAAAATACATTTAAAATCAATTTTAGATCAGATAACGTCATTAACATGGCAAAAATTTAATAATAACAATAACGACGATAACGATAACGACAAAAAAAAAAGAAAAAAAAATTGTTATTTACGTTAAAAGTGAGAAATTATTTACGTTTAAAAGTTATTTATGTATAAATAGCGCATAAATATAAAAAAAATTATAACAATTTTGTTAGACTTTGTTAGTGAAATCACCGGATGCAGAGAGCATTATTGTTAACAAATTTTGTTTCCCGTCTTTTTCCTTTTAGTTTGGGGAAGGAAAAAAAAATCTAGTGTAGTAAGCTTTTTTTCAATTTTTATTTCTATAATAAAAAACAAAACAAAAAAAGAAGGAAAAAGAAAATCACGTGCATAGCATGCGGTGAATAGTTGCTCTGGCATGTGTCTCTTTCTCTTCTTTGTTAGCAGTCCCTATAAAAGCACAAAAGCACCTGCCTTCTCAGCCCCCTCTTCTTTCTCTCTTCCTTCTCCCTTCTTTCTCCCCCACTTGTGTTTCAGAAACACAGAAAACCAGAATCTCCAAATAGCCGAAAAATCTCGGCTAGGTCACCGTCCAAATCACAAAAAGGAAGGGTTTTTAACCTCAGATGGCGAAGAAGAGAAAGTCGATAGCGACCAGCCTCGACGAGGTGGATCGAACCATGTATACATCATTTTGCAGTGCCGCTAATTCATTATCGCAGCTCTATACTCACGCCATGAACCAACAGAAGCTTTCTTTCCAAGCCGGTGAACGGCACGGTCTTGTAATTATTCTCCTCTCACTTTTTCTTGTTTTGTTGCTCCAAAGATCTTAGATTTTTAGCTTTTGTAATTCTGGGTCTTTGATGTTTTTGCCCTTGGGTTTTATTAGGGCTGTTCTCCGTGTTTTTTTCTTTTTTGGGGAAGTTAGAAATAATAAAATTATTTTTTTT
>NC_029793.2:147062073-147070806 GCF_000816755.2 Arachis ipaensis | reverse complement strand
ATGTGACTACTTAAAATTTTTTAAATGATAAATTTATTTAAAATATTTAAAAAATAAATAATTTTTTGTTATTTTTTAAGTAGTCACATTAATTTTTTTGTTATTTTTAAAAAACAAATTTGATGAATTATTTTTTTTTATGTACATAAGTGCATTAATGGACATTTAATAAGGTGTTGTGTAACACCAAATAAATTAAGGTACTATACTAGCCTAGGACTACAAAAACCACTATTAAGATAACTTATCATAATATTGTAGAAGTGCCAAAAGAAAAGAGAAAATTAAAGAAGCAAAAATGTTGTGTGCAGTTAATAAAAAATAGTGACTAAATTAATTATTATGTGATTATGTATGAATATATATTTTTCATAGATACTGAACATAATTATTAAAGAAGAATACTTAATTAAAAATAAAAATAAAACACACAACATATATATATACCATTACCACCACTACTATAAGCTCACATTGAAAAACGGGGTCATGTCGCTATCATACGCCGTGTGCGTCGCTATCCCTATCCTCTTTTTAAATAATTGGATCCAGAACAAAATTTAATTACTAAAAATAAGTAAATATAAATTAAATCATTTTTTTTTCTGGTGTCTTATAAATTAAACGATATAGTACTACTACCAAATCATTTTTATTTTTTTCTTAATTAATTTCCTTTTTTCGTTTTGCGTTGAGCGTTAAATACTTTAATTCAATTCTCGCCGAGGTTTTCGTGTAGCTGCCATCATCTCGCACAGAGACATGCTGCTACTCGTCGTCGTTGATCCACGCGCCGCTTTCCTCCGCCGTTGATTCATCGCTGCTCCTCTTGGTACTCCTAGCTTTCTTCGATCTGAGAATTTTCCGTTTGTTTCCAGTGAAACTCAGAGAAAATTGATAGTTTGATATCTCGCTTTTGATTTTTTTTTTTGAATTTATTTCTTGGATTTGAATATGTGAGTTTTTGGAATAACTATTAACTCCGCTCGAGTGCGATTTAAGAGTGTTCTATTGTTTGTTGCTTGCGTTTTTATGATTCTGTTTCTCCAGCATTCGAACGAGCTTGGTGTGGCTTTCGTGATTTGTTCTTTTTCTGCAATTTTGGATTTTGCGAGGGGAACCGGTACCATGCGTTTCGCGAGTTTTTGCATTGAACAAATGATGATATCTTCCTCTTCTATTGTTGTTGTTGTTGTTGATGATGATGATGATTGTATTGTTGTGCATGTTCATTGGGTTGGTCAAGAATATCTATGACGGTTTACATTGATGATTAAGATAAGATGGATGGGGGTATTCATTGAGTTATGTTTTGATGATGTTAATAATTTTGATAATTTCAGTGAGAACGGAACTCAATGAATTTGAGCCTTTGAGGCCCCTCTTCTAACTATCTGGGCTTTTGTACAACAGATGCACAACGCTGTTGGGACTTTATTCTTGATATAGTTTATTATACGATATTCGAAGACATGTGATACATGATTGTTTCAAAAGAAAAATATTAAAAAGAACAAAAACTTAGACGTTGAATCAAATTGAATTCTGTTTTAGCCTCTAGAAAATTGAGGAAGCCTTAACGGTAGTGTTAGTCCTGTATTTTGTCCTTGTCTTAATTCCCAAGTCATTTCAAGTCTGTATGTTCCCTGCGAAATGTGTCGACGTTAAATTTGTTTGATTGAACATATTCTGTCTTTAGATAGCTGAAAGGAATAAGTGGAATGAAAAATAGTTAGAAATAGTTAAAGTAGATCAGAAGTGTAAAAAATTGAAGCAATATAAAGTCGTTCTGATCTCAAATCTGATAATCAATTCTTTTTTGTTTCTTCTTGAAAGGCTTGTTTCTTTGGTTCTTCTCAGGGAGGGAGCCACAAATCGAAATCATTTTATGGTGTGCCCATGAGCAGAACTGATGCTATTGGCAGTAGAAGGAGGAGGGTTCTTCTCGTCTTCGGCTTCAGGATATAGCAAGGGCCTGAGCCTTCTTCTGCTGGGTCAGAGGAGTGAGGATAAACCCATGAGAGTTGCGCCGTGGAACCATTACCAGTTGGTAGACCAAGAATCTGACACTCAGCTCCAGCTGGCTTCCACAAAGAACTACCTCCCCCGCGGGTGTGCCTCCTTTGTTTGCTTTGGTCGCACTTCCGCAGGGCATGACACTCCATCTCCTCTCAAAGTGGGCCCTGCTCAACAGCATGATGTCTCCTCAGGGTCATTTGTTTCCAACCAGGGAAAGGATCCCTCTACTCATATTGATAATGAGAATGATAATAGAAAGGTTGTACTTAAAAGTAGCTTGAAAAGGCCGCGAATTAATAAATCAGTGGACGCTGCTAATGAACATGAAGCATCAGATGGAAAGGTAGCTGATGCTCCTGGTGCCCAACCAGAGAGGAGGAGAGTGCAGTGGACAGATGCTTGTGGTAGTGAGCTTGTTGAAATACGAGAATTTGAGCCCAGGTATTTGGATATTTTATTTTCTATTTCAGCTGTTATTAAAGGAAAAATAATTCTATTTGTCCCCTTGCCATATATTAAAAGGTCCTGTTTATCAGACTTCATCATTAGGAGCACCTGAACTTCATTAGGTGCAGCTGATGCTAGTGAATCAGATATGCTAAGATGATTATTGATAATTGCTACTAGGACATGTACTTTTTATATTTTGGTTGATCTATGTACATTTTGTATACTATTGGAAATAGCACAAAAACGGAGGTTGCTTTAGAATTTTCATACTTGTGCTATGATGTTGGAGAAACATGAACAAGACTGCAAGAGTAATAGAATCCCCTTAGGAATTGTGTGCTCATCTACCATTTGATTCTCTCTGTGTAATCAGCAATACACTATTTTTGGGTAAAGAAATGCTGTTCATTAATTAATGAATTTACTTGTCAGATATGGAGTTTAGTAGGGAGTTGCCCTAGAACTCATTTCATAGTTGGCTTTATTGTTTGCTTCTGAAGGGGCTAATGGCAAGTATTATTGGGGATTGTTCTGCTGGTCTTTTTTTCTTTCTTTTTTGACAGTAAAAGATGCAAATTTGTGATTGATAAATTTTTGGGAATGGCTTTAAAGTTCCACAAGTTAGGTATGATAAGCACCTGTTGTTTTTGTTTTTTTTTTTTAATTGAAAAAAGAAACCTTATTATAAGTAAGTACTCTGAGAAAATTTTTCTAATTTGAACTACATTTATTCTACTCTTCAAATATCAGTTTATTAGGATTTTAGCTGTTAGCAGTTTTGCAATATTTTTTTGCCAAAAATCTTATTACCAAAATTCTTATTAACTCCCGAACAGTTCATAATCACTCACAGCAACCTTTTTGGAGACTAAATCATTATGCCTACTAAGGATCAAACTGTAGATGTTATTTATGAGCCTTGCAAGATTGGCCTAACAGATGATCATAGTACATCAGACAGTGTATGTATGTCTAATGTGTTTATATAGGCATGCGTAAAAATAATTGCTTTAGATCAATTACTCAAAAATATATAGCTTTTGTTCATTTAAATAGTTCTTTATCACCCACAGTTCCACAGAAATTTCAATTTCTTTCTTACACTTTCTCCCTTTAGTTTAGCTCATGTAATTTTGTTCCAATTTTAATTCGGCCAGGATGTCACTAACAATGATACCCATACCCTGTCATAATCTGCCGATGTAACACTGGCAAATTGAATGTCCACACACGAAGTCTTTTCCATGTTAATACAACATTTAGAACTCAAGTTTATCTTCAGTCTATACTTTCCTCCTAGGTCACTTCAGTGATTCTCAATACAAATCCCATGGGGCTGCCTGGTGAACAAGCTCTTGCGTTATGCAGGTTCCAGAAAATGGCTGCTCCCAAAGGAAAACATAAAATCTCATTAGTTTGTTGGATGTAATATATAGAGAACAAGGAAAACATAAAATTTCCTTAGTTTGTTGGGTGTAATGTATAGTGAAGAAGGAAAACAGAAAATCTTGTTTTTTTTTCTCCAGTAAATTAGCATGTTGCAATGACAGGGAACATTGAGATTCGATCTATATTTTATGCTTTATCCTTGTTTATGTCTTTCTTTTAATCTGTCTATTACCCGATCTGTACTTTGCTAGGTTCAGAACCGTTCATTTCATGTATTCTGTGTTGAGAGTGTTTATATACTTGATGATTTTGTTGTGAACGAGTCTTGAAGGTTTCTAGCAGTATTCATGTGATGCTCTTTTTGTTTTTCATTTTTCATGTGTTATTACCTACTTGAATTGATTCAATAATATGGGCTCTTTTTTGTTTTTCATTTTCGCGTGTTATTACCTACTTGAATTGATTCAATAATATGGAATTATCTTACAACTGCAGTGAGGATGATGGATCAGATGATGAATTTGAAAATGGAAGTGGCAGGACTTGTTCCTGCGCGATTATGTAAAGCGGAGTCATAATTGATGATAGGATCAGATCACATTCATCGGGTTATTCACTGCTAACACAATCCATCACTCGACCTGAGGCAAAAATGGAGCAAATATTTTTCAGTCTTGTGGAGATACATACACCAACACCACCTTGATTAAGCGATTATTTGTGTCTATAAATTGCTTGCTGCGGCTTTAAATTTTGCTCCTTCACCCTTCAACAATTTGTTGTATAATTCTTGTCATGTGTGAATTCTTTACCTTTGATTCATCATTTTTATGCTACATTATGTATTTTTATATGGATTAACAGAAGTTAAGTTATATTCTATGGCGTTCTCTAGAAGATTTGAGTTGGGTGGTGATATGATCCAGCAAAAGGTGCAATGACATTGTCTTCGCAATGTAGCCAACTCCAGCCAGTGGGATATAGCTTTAGTTTTGTTGTATGTTATCTAGAAGAAAGGTAATACAAATGTAAAATTTTGTAAAGAATCAGGGTTGTCATGATGGGAATGTAAGTTTGCGGGGGTGGGTCTTGCTTAATTTTTTTTATTGGAGAAAACTCATGTTCTTACCTTCTTGCAATTGCTCAAGATGAGGCTGTAAATCTGTAATGAGCTTGGTATGAGGATGAACTCGTTATTGCAAGTTGGAATTTCAAAGTACTATTTCCTTAGACCAGTTTGTTTATTTTTGATGTGCTAAATATAGACTAGAAAAAAAACTTGTTAACTGAGTAAGTAATTAATTCTAACATAATTGAGAAAACATATTTTAACTAATATAAAAAAATGTTTATTTACTGAGGTTAAGCCTCGTTGACAAAAAATATATATATTTAGTATATGATTTAAGGGTATATATTTCCTTTTTTTGTAAAAATAAAATTGATTTATTAATTACTTTTTTTTTTTTTAATATTTTGGTGCATCCTCATAAAAGTCAAGAGAGTAAGCAAAATCCAATAGATGATGGTGGAATTCTACTTTTTTCCAGTTGTGAGAGAAGAAGAGATGGAGTAAGTTAAAAGCAGTTGCTTCTCCACTTGGCCACACCTTGTCCACACAAGTTGTTCTGATAAGATCCCTTAACATCCACACTTCCAAACCCAACTTGAAAAAGTTAAAATCTTTGAGGATTGTTTGTGAGCATCATCAGAAAATATGTCTATGACATGTTCCTTCCCATGCATCAAAATCCCAACTTGTTCTTCATCATCATGCACATCTTCATCATCACCACTACCACCAACACATTCCTCATATTACTCTCTTAGATTCTCTTCTTCCAAGCCTTTTTATGCTGTTTCCACCATAAGGAACTCTCAGACTGAAGGCCCTATCAGAAGACCAGTGGCTCCTCCTGTTAGAGACCCTTCTTCTTCTTCTGGTGGCACTGTTCCTCAGCCCATTAAGCCCACACCACCTTCTTCTCAGCCTCCACAACCACCACAGAAGCCACCACCTTCTGCTGTTTCTGATGATAAGAATGTGGTCACACTAGAGTTTCAGAGGCAAAAGGCCAAGGAGCTTCAGGAATACTTCAAACAGAAGAAGCTTGAAGAAGCTGCTGATCAAGCTCCTGTCTTTGGCTTCATTGGCAAGAATGAGATTAGCAATGGAAGGTAAAGGAAAAAGTCTTTCTTTTTGTTGTTAGGGTTTATGACTTCATACTTTTTGTTTAAGAGTTAGGGTTAAATTTACTTTTTATTCATGAACAATGACTACTAATTTGTCTTCAAAATATTGAATTTCAGTTTCCAGCTCTTGTAATTCTACAAATAATGGTAATTCTGATTGTAATGAGTACAGGAAATTAGGCATAGAAATGTGATAAAACAATAGAAACAGTGAGTTTATGTATGATTGTTATTGGAAAAGTGAGTTACTGAAGAAAGAAGAATTACTAAATCAGAGAGAAATTAGAGAAGATAGAAATCAGATGAGGAGAGAATTCAATCCACTTTCTACATAATCCAATTGGTTACAATGGTTAACACCTTTATTTATACTATTTTTTCTACTAATAAACTAACTACCTTTGCTCTACTCTACTAATTAAGCTAGGCCCAATATAGTAGAACTTGTTAAACATTACAATAACTGAATTGAATTGTTTGGGAACAAATTGGTGCAACCATGGGGGAACACATTGGAGTAAGAACCATGCTAAGTGAAATGATGTATTGTTTGCTCATTTTACCTTGTACACTAAGCTAACAGACAGATCCTTCCACTGTTGGATGAGGTGGTGACCTATAGGATTGATCCCACACCACATCTAATGGTGAAAAGGTTAGGGGTGACAAATGTGTAGGGCAGGGATCAAGCTCCACCCTAACTCTATCTACGAGGTTAAATCCCTCAATTCGAACCTTACCCGTATCTTAAACCTCTCAATGCGGCCCTACTTGACCCAACCTGCAAAAAACAAATTTATTTTCACTCAAACACAACATTTAGTCCTTACACATTTCATAACATCAAAGATGAATTATTAGTTTAGTGGTGCTGGCAACTGCAAAAGTCAGAACTTGGGATCAAATTTTCACTCGCCCATCATATATATATATATATAGAACATTAACATTATATGGTGCAGTGATTTCTTAGCATAATCTACTTTGCGACTCCCCATTATTTGCATTATCCGGGGAGTGGGAGGATTAAGATGTTGACAAAGGAGGGTTTAAAGATGAGTAGTGGTGGATGTGTAATATTAAATTCCAATATTCTTGGCGAAACAATCCCTTTTATTCAAGTCTTAGAGGAACAGTTAGTCAAAGTTTCAGTAAAGCACAATATATATTGTTCTGCAAAAGGCTCCATTGTGGTGGTGGCAGTCATGTTTATTTTACTTTGGGTGGTTTTTGCTGCATTCTTACTCTTCCCACTGATATTTTTACAGCTGTTTATCAAAGAAGCATAATTTTTCTGTTTTCTTGCCAACTTGTGCTTAATCATTTTCCATTCTTTTGAGATAATACCTCATAGCCCTTTATTATTCTAGGACATTCTATCACATCTATGCAAGTTTCTGCCTTATTTATTTGACTTTTTAATCTTGAACTTTGTTATCTTACAGATGGGCAATGTTTGGTTTTGCTGTTGGGTTGTTAACAGAATATGCAACAGGCTCAGACTTTGTTGATCAAGTAAAGATCCTTCTCTCGAATTTTGGGATATTAGATTTGGAATGAACAACATAAATATTTTGTTCCTTACTTACCTTTCCCTGTCACTTTTTTATACATCGTCGGATCGATGTCCCAAAGAATGACAGGGATAGATAAAAGGGAATAGAGCGAGTACATTATATACAGTTAATACTTTCTTGTTACCACCTCCTTAGTGTAAGCAACATTGATCAATTTGTTTCATCTTCATTTTATAGCAAGCAAGCTTGCTTGCTTTCTCTTCATATTGGTGATAAAAGAAAATAACAAGAATGTGATTTTCCTGTTTGACTATGCTCAACTCTTGTGTGTGTATATATAACAAATGCTTCACATTTGATGCATTAAACTTGCAACACACCTTGCAAATTGCAATGGCAACAATGTTTGAAAATGCTAATTTGACAAACAGGAATTCAACCAACAAATTTTCATAGATCATTGTAGATTTTGGGAGACTTTTAGCTGTTAAATTAGCATTTCTTACCATCTCACTGTCTTTTTTAGTTTTTTTCATTTAATTATTTACAATGTTGGATTGATCCAGGGATGTCGCCCTTGTTAGGAGGTGAAAGGAAAGGGAGGGAGTATTATTTATTTATTGAGAACTTTATTGACATTGAAAATAAACAAACATAAATAAATAAAACTGAAAAGGGAAAAATGACACCTCATTAAAGCTCTAGGTACCAATTGGCACTATGGGCAATGGTGTCAAAAATATTATTCAGAACGGCAAATTGCTTTGTAACGCAAGAAAGTAAGCACCACTTTTGTCATGTATTTTTAGAACTTAAAAGTTAAAACAATTGGAGATGTATATATAAGTGAAAGAATGAGTTAAAAAATGAAATTCGATCTGTTTAGTAGTGACTAGAATTATGATTAGATTCTAACCCTCCTCGCCAATCTTATGGTTCCACTGAAAAGTCTCCTATTGTTTTAGAGTGGTAGATGCGCAATATATAATATGAGAAATGCTATTTGTACACCAAAATCAGCTATTAAAATCAGCCATTAATGTATTTATACAGAGTAAAGTATCGTTTTTGTCCCCAACGTTTAGGGTAAATCCTATTTGTGTCCCTAACGTTTAAATCGTCCTATTTGTATCTCTAACGTTTGTAAAAGTGATTCAATGTTATC
>NC_029793.2:147049047-147052073 GCF_000816755.2 Arachis ipaensis | reverse complement strand
AAAATCATAGAAAATCTTAAGAAAACCATAGAAAACCCTAGAAATTCCTAAAAATCCAAAGAAAATCCTAAGAAAACCATAGAAAACCCTAGAAAATACTAGAAAAACCTAAGAAAACTCTAGAAAAATCCTCGAAAACCCTAGAAAACAGTAAAAAATCCTCGAAAATCTTAGAAAACCATAGGAAATTCTAACAAAACCCTAGAAAATCCTAGAAATTCCTAGAAAACCCTATAAATTCCTAGAAAACCCTAGAAAAACCCTTGAAAATCTTAGAAAACCCTAAAAAACCCAAGAAAAACCTAGAAAATCCTAGAAAACCCTCGAAAACCCTAGAAAACCAAAGAAAATCTTTAGAAAACCATAGAAAACCCCAGAAATCCCTAAAAATCCCTAGAAAATCCTAAGAAAACTATAAAAAACCCTAGAAAATCATAGAAAATCTTAAGAAAACTATAGAAAACCCTAGAAATAAATAAAAATCCATAGAAAATCCTAAGAAAACTATAGGAAATCCTAGAAAACCATAGGAAATCTTAAAAAAATTATAGAAAACCCTAGAAATCCCTAAAAATCCCTAGAAAATCCTAAGAAAACCCTAGAAAATCATAGGAAATCTTAAGAAAACTATAGAAAACCCTAGAAATCCCAAAAAATCCATAGAAAATCCTAAGAAAACCATAGAAAACCCTAGCTAAACCTAGAAAAACCTAAGAAAACGCTAGAAAATCCTAGAAAAATTCTAGAAAACCCTAGAAAACCCCAAAAAACCTCAAAAATCCTTGAAAACCATAGAAAATCCTAAGAAAACCATAGAAAATCCTAGAAATCCCTAAAAAACCCTAGAAAATCCTATAAAATCCTAAGAAACCCCAGAAAAACCCTTGAAAATCTTAGAAAACCCTAAAAAATCCTAGAAAAATCCAGCAAACCCTAGAAAACCATAGGAAATCTTAAGAAAACTATAGAAATCCTTAGAAATCACTAAAAATCCATAGTAAATCCTAAGAAAATCATAGAAAACCCTAGAAAACCATAGGTAATTTTCAAAGAATGATGGAAAACCCTAGAAATCCCTAAGAATCCCTAGAAAATCCTAAGAAAACTATAGGAAATCCTAGAAAACCATAGGAAATCTTAAAAAAATTATAGAAAACCCTCGAAATCCCTAAAAATCCCTAGAAAATCCTAAGAAAACCCTAGAAAATCATAGGAAATCTTAAGAAAACTATAGAAAACCCTAGAAATTCCAAAAAATTCATAGAAAATCCTAAGAAAACCATAGAAAACCCTAGAAAAACCTAAAAAAACCTAAGAAAACGCTAGAAAATCATAGGAAATCTTAAGAAAACCGTAAAAAACCCTAAAAATCCCTAAAAATCCAAAGAAAATCCTAAGAAAACCATAGAAAACCCTAGAAAATCCTAGAAAAACCTAAGAAATCTCTAGAAAATCCTAGAAAAATCCTCGAGAACCCTAGAAAACCGTAAAAAATCCTCGAAAACCATAGAAACCCTTAAAAAATACTCAAAAACCCTAGAAAAACCCTAGAAAACTGTAGAAAATACTAAAAAAACCCTAAAAACCCTCAAAAACCCTAAAAAAACCCTAGAAAACCTTAGAAAATCCAAGACAATCCTAGAAAACCCTAGAAAAACCCTCGAAAACCCTAGAACTTCTGAGAAAACCCTAAAAAATACTAGAAAAACCTTCGAAAACCATAGAAAACCCTAAAAAACACTAGAAAAACCCTCAAAAATCCTAGAAAATCCTAGAAAACCCTCAAAAACCCTAGAAAACCCTAAAAAAACTCTCGAAAACCCAAGAAAATATTTAGAAAACCATAGAAAACCCTAGAAAATCATAGAAAATCTTAAGAAAACTATAGAAAACCCTAGAAATCCCTAAAAATCTATAGTAAATCATAAGAAAACCATAGAAAACCCTAGAAAACCATAGGAAATCTTAAAAAAACCATAGAAAATTCTAGAAATCCCTAAAAATCTCTAGAAAATCGTAAGAAAACCATAAAAAACCTTAGAAAATCATAGGAAATCATAAGAAAACCATAGAAAACCTTAGAAATCCCTAAAAATCCAAAGAAAACCATAGAAAACCCTAGAAAAACCTAAGAAAACCCTAGAAAATCCAATAAAAATCCTCAAAAGCCCTAGAAAACCGTAAAAAATCCTCAAAAATTCTAGAAAACCATAGAAAATTCTAAGAAAATCCTAGAAAACCCTATAAAATCTTAGGAAATCCTAGAAGAACCCTTGAAAATCTTAGAAAACCTTTAAAAACCCTAGAAAAACCTAGAAAATCCTAGAAAAACCATCGAACACCCTAGAAAATCAAAGAAAATCTTTAGAAAACCATAGAAAACCCCAGAAATCCCTAAAAATCCCTAGAAAATCCTAAGAAAACCATAGAAAATCCTAGAAAACCATAGGAAATCTTAAAAAAACTATAGGACACCCTAGAAATCCCTAAAAATGCATAGTAAATCCTAAAAAAACCATAGAAATCATAGAAAATCTTAAAAAAACCATAGAAAACCCTAGAAATCCCTAAAAATCCCTACAAAATCCTAAGAAAACCATAGAAAACCCTATAAAATCATAGAAAATCTTAAGAAAACCATAGAAAACCCTAGAAATCCCTAAAAATCCCTACAAAATCCTAAGAAAACCATAGAAAACCCTATAAAATCATAGAAAATCTTAAGAAAACCATAGAAAACCCTAGAAATCCCTAAAAATCCAAAGAAAATCCTAAGAAAACCATAGAAAATCCTGGAAAATCCTAGAAAAACCTAAGAAAACCCTAGAAAATACTAGAAAAATCCTCAAAAGCCCTAGAAAACCGTAAAAAATCATCGAAAATCCTAGAAAACCATAGAAAAATTCTAAGAAAACCATAGAAAATTCTAGAAATCCCTAGAAAACCATATAAAATTCTAGGAAACCCTAGAAAAAACCTTGAAAATCTTAGAAAACCCTAAAAAACCCTAGAAAAACCTAGAAAAT
>NC_029793.2:147017054-147041228 GCF_000816755.2 Arachis ipaensis | reverse complement strand
CCCCCGAAAATTCTAGAAAACCCGACAAAAACCCTCGAAAACCCTTGAAAACACTAAAACACTATAGAAAACCCTAAGAAAACCCTAGAAAACCTTAAAAAAACAATAGAAAACCCTAGAAATTTTCTAGAAATCCTAGAAATCCAGAGAAAAGGTCTAGAAAATCCCAAAAAATCCTTGAAAATCCTAGAAAACCCGAGAAAAACTCTTGAAAACCGTATAAATCAATAAAAAAATCCAAGAAAACCCTAAGAAAACATTCGAAAACCCTAGAAAATCCTAAAAATTTCTAGAAATCTGTAGAAAACCCGAGAAAAACCTTAAAAAATCCTAGAAAACTCTAAAAAACCCTCGAAAACCCCAAGAAACCTTAGAAAACCCTTAAAAACCCTAGAAAACCCTAAAAACCCTAGTAAAACCCTAAGAAAACCTTCGAAAACTCTAGAGAACCATAAAAAAATCATAGAAAACCCTAGAAATTCCTAGAAATCCCTAGAAAACCCACGAAAATCTCTATAAAAACCCTGGAAAACCCCAAAAAACCCTCGAAAATCCTAGAAAACCCGAGAAGAACCCTCGAAAACCTTAGAAAATACTAAAAAACCCAAGAAAACCGTAAGAATACCCTCAAAAACCCCAGAAAACCCTAAGAAAATCATAGAAAACTATAGAAAATCTTAGAAAATCCTAGAAAATTCTAGAAAAACCTAGAAAACCCTAAGAAAATCCTAGAAAACACTAAAAAACCCTAGAAATCCTTAAGAAAACCCTCGAAAACCCTAGAAAACACTAAGAAAACCATAGAAAATCCTAAAAAATCCTAGAAATCCGTAGAAAACTCGAGAAAAACCCTAAAAAACCCTAGAAAATACCAAAAAACCCCCTCGAAAATCCTAGAAAACCAGAGAAAAACCCTAAAAAATCCTAGGAAATCACAAAAAACCCTCGAAATACTAAAAAACCTAGAAAACCCTAAGAAAACCCTCGAAAACCCTAGAAAACCCTATGAAAACCAAAGAAAATCCTAGAAATTCCTAGAAAACTAGAGAAAAACCCTAAAAAATCCCAGAAAACTCCAAAAAACTCTCGAAAACCTTAGAAAACACTAAAAAATCCTAGAAAACCTAAGAAAACCCTAGAAAATCCTAAGAAAACTATAGAAAATCATAGAAATTTCGAGAAATCAATAAAAAACCGGAGAAAAATCCTAAAAAATCCAAAAAAACCCTCGAAAACCTTAGAAAAACCCTCGAAAATCCTAGAAAACCCTAGAAATCCCTAGAAAACCAGAGAAAAACCCAAAAAACCCAAGAAAACCCCAAAATACCCTCGAAAACCCTAGAAAACCCGAGAAAACCCCTCGAAAACTATAGAAAACCATAGAAATTCCTAGAAATCCCTTGAAAACCAAAGAAAAACCTTAAAAAACCTAGAAAACTCCAAAAAACCTTCGAAAACACTAGAAAACCCTCGAAAACCCTAGAAAATACTAAAAATCCATAGAAAAACCTAAGAGAACCCTCGAAAACCCTAAAAAACGCTAAGAAAACTATAGAAAACCCTAGAAATTCCTAGAAATCCCTAGAAAACAAGAGAAAAACCTAAAAAAACCCTAGAAAACCCCAAAAAACCCTCGAAAATCCTATAAAACACTAAAAAACCCTAGTAAAACCCTAAGAAAACCTTCGAAAACCATAGAAAACCCTAAGAAAACCCTAGAAATTCCTAGAAATTCCTAGAAAACCCTCGAAAATATCTAAAAAAACCATAGAAAACCCTAAAAACTCTCGAAATTCCTAGAAAACCCTCGAAAACCCTAGAAAACACTAAAAACCCCAAGAAAACCGTATGAATACCCTCGAAAACCCTAAAAAACCCTAAGAAAATCATAGAAAACCCTAGAAGTTCCTAAAAATCCCTAGAAAACCCTTCAAAACCCTAAAAAATCCTAGAAAATCTTAGAAAATCCTAGAAAATTCTAGAAAAACCTAAGAAAACCCTAGAAAATACTAGAAAAATCCTCAAAAGCCCTAGAAAACCGTAAAAAATCATCGAAAATCCTAGAAAACCATAGAAAAATTCTAAGAAAACCATAGAAAATTCTAGAAATCCCTAGAAAACCATATAAAATTCTAGGAAACCCTAGAAAAAATCTTGAAAATCTTAGAAAACCCTAAAAAACCCTAGAAAAACCTAGAAAATGCTAGAAAAACCCTCGAAAATCCTAGAAAATCAAAGAAAATCTTTAGAAAACCATAGAAAACCCCAGAAATCCCTAAAAATCCCTAGAAAATCCTAAGAAAACCATAGAAAACCCAAGAAAACAATAAAAAATCTTAAGAAAACTATAGAAAACAGTAGAAATCCCTAAAAATCCATAGAAAATCCTAAAAAAACCTTAGAAAAAGCTAGAAAATCAAAGAAAATCTTAAAAAAACCTAAGAAAACCCTAGAAAATCCTAGAAAAATTCTCGAAACCCTAGAAAACCGTAAAAAATCCTCGAAAATCTTAGAAAACCATAGAAAAATTCTAAGAAAACCATAGAAAACCCTAGAAATCCCTAGAAAACCCTAGAAAACCCTATAAAATTCTAGGAAACCCTAGAAAAACCCTTGAAAATCTTAGAAAACCCTAAGAAACCCTTGAAAAACTTAGAAAATCCTAGAAAAACCCTAAAAAACCCTAGAAAAACCCTAGAAAATCCTAGAAAAGCGTAGAAAACCCTAGAAAACCCTTGAAAACGCTAAAAAACCCTAGAAAAACCTAGAAAAACCCTAGAAAATCCTAGAAAAACCCTCGAAAACCCTAGAAAACCAAAGAAAATCTTTAGAAAACCATAGAAAACCCTAGAAAATCCAAGAAAAACCCTCAAAAACCCTAGAAAACCAAAGAAAATCTTTAGAAAACCATAGAAAACCCCAGAAATCCCTAGAAAATCCTAAGAAAACTATACCCTAGAAAACCGTAAAAAATCCTCGAAAATCTTAGAAAACCATAGAAAAATTCTAAGAAAACTATAGAAAACCTTAGAAATCCCTAGAAAACCCTATAAAATCCTAGGAAACCCTAGAAAAACCCTTGAAAATCTTAGAAAACCCTAAGAAACCCTTGAAAAACCCTAGAAAATCCTAGAAAAATCCTCGAAAACCCTAGAAAACCATAAAAAATCCTCGACAATCCTAGAAAACCATAGAAAAATTCTAAGAAAACTATAGAAAACCTTAGAAATCCCTAGAAAACCCTATAAAATCCTAGGAAACCCTAGAAAAACCCTTGAAAATCTTAGAAAATCCTAGAAAACCCAAGAAAAACCTAGAAAATCCAAGGAAAACCCTAGAAAACCAAAGAATTTCTTTAGAAAACCCTAGAAATCCCTAAAAATCCCTAGAAAATCTTAAGAGAAAATCTTTAGAAAACCATAGAAAACCCCAGAAATCCCTAGAAAATCCTAAGAAAACCATAGAAAACCCTAGAAATCCCTACAAATCCAAAGAATCGAACACCCTAGAAAATCAAAGAAAATCTTTAGAAAACCATAGAAAACCCCAGAAATCCCTAGAAAATCCTAAGAAAACCATAGAAAACCCTAGAAATCCCTACAAATCCAAAGAATCGAACACCCTAGAAAATCAAAGAAAATCTTTAGAAAACCATAGAAAACCCCAGAAATCCCTAGAAAATCCTAAGAAAACCATAGAAAACCCTAGAAATCCCTACAAATCCAAAGAATCGAACACCCTAGAAAATCAAAGAAAATCTTTAGAAAACCATAGAAAACCCCAGAAATCCCTAGAAAATCCTAAGAAAACCATAGAAAACCCTAGAAATCCCTACAAATCCAAAGAATCGAACACCCTAGAAAATCAAAGAAAATCTTTAGAAAACCATAGAAAACCCCAGAAATCCCTAGAAAATCCTAAGAAAACCATAGAAAACCCTAGAAATCCCTACAAATCCAAAGAATCGAACACCCTAGAAAATCAAAGAAAATCTTTAGAAAACCATAGAAAACCCCAGAAATCCCTAGAAAATCCTAAGAAAACCATAGAAAACCCTAGAAATCCCTACAAATCCAAAGAATCGAACACCCTAGAAAATCAAAGAAAATCTTTAGAAAACCATAGAAAACCCCAGAAATCCCTAGAAAATCCTAAGAAAACCATAGAAAACCCTAGAAATCCCTACAAATCCAAAGAATCGAACACCCTAGAAAATCAAAGAAAATCTTTAGAAAACCATAGAAAACCCCAGAAATCCCTAGAAAATCCTAAGAAAACCATAGAAAACCCTAGAAATCCCTACAAATCCAAAGAATCGAACACCCTAGAAAATCAAAGAAAATCTTTAGAAAACCATAGAAAACCCCAGAAATCCCTAGAAAATCCTAAGAAAACCATAGAAAACCCTAGAAATCCCTACAAATCCAAAGAATCGAACACCCTAGAAAATCAAAGAAAATCTTTAGAAAACCATAGAAAACCCCAGAAATCCCTAGAAAATCCTAAGAAAACCATAGAAAACCCTAGAAATCCCTACAAATCCAAAGAATCGAACACCCTAGAAAATCAAAGAAAATCTTTAGAAAACCATAGAAAACCCCAGAAATCCCTAGAAAATCCTAAGAAAACCATAGAAAACCCTAGAAATCCCTACAAATCCAAAGAATCGAACACCCTAGAAAATCAAAGAAAATCTTTAGAAAACCATAGAAAACCCCAGAAATCCCTAGAAAATCCTAAGAAAACCATAGAAAACCCTAGAAATCCCTACAAATCCAAAGAATCGAACACCCTAGAAAATCAAAGAAAATCTTTAGAAAACCATAGAAAACCCCAGAAATCCCTAGAAAATCCTAAGAAAACCATAGAAAACCCTAGAAATCCCTACAAATCCAAAGAATCGAACACCCTAGAAAATCAAAGAAAATCTTTAGAAAACCATAGAAAACCCCAGAAATCCCTAGAAAATCCTAAGAAAACCATAGAAAACCCTAGAAATCCCTACAAATCCAAAGAATCGAACACCCTAGAAAATCAAAGAAAATCTTTAGAAAACCATAGAAAACCCCAGAAATCCCTAGAAAATCCTAAGAAAACCATAGAAAACCCTAGAAATCCCTACAAATCCAAAGAATCGAACACCCTAGAAAATCAAAGAAAATCTTTAGAAAACCATAGAAAACCCCAGAAATCCCTAGAAAATCCTAAGAAAACCATAGAAAACCCTAGAAATCCCTACAAATCCAAAGAATCGAACACCCTAGAAAATCAAAGAAAATCTTTAGAAAACCATAGAAAACCCCAGAAATCCCTAGAAAATCCTAAGAAAACCATAGAAAACCCTAGAAATCCCTACAAATCCAAAGAATCGAACACCCTAGAAAATCAAAGAAAATCTTTAGAAAACCATAGAAAACCCCAGAAATCCCTAGAAAATCCTAAGAAAACCATAGAAAACCCTAGAAATCCCTACAAATCCAAAGAATCGAACACCCTAGAAAATCAAAGAAAATCTTTAGAAAACCATAGAAAACCCCAGAAATCCCTAGAAAATCCTAAGAAAACCATAGAAAACCCTAGAAATCCCTACAAATCCAAAGAATCGAACACCCTAGAAAATCAAAGAAAATCTTTAGAAAACCATAGAAAACCCCAGAAATCCCTAGAAAATCCTAAGAAAACCATAGAAAACCCTAGAAATCCCTACAAATCCAAAGAATCGAACACCCTAGAAAATCAAAGAAAATCTTTAGAAAACCATAGAAAACCCCAGAAATCCCTAGAAAATCCTAAGAAAACCATAGAAAACCCTAGAAATCCCTACAAATCCAAAGAATCGAACACCCTAGAAAATCAAAGAAAATCTTTAGAAAACCATAGAAAACCCCAGAAATCCCTAGAAAATCCTAAGAAAACCATAGAAAACCCTAGAAATCCCTACAAATCCAAAGAATCGAACACCCTAGAAAATCAAAGAAAATCTTTAGAAAACCATAGAAAACCCCAGAAATCCCTAGAAAATCCTAAGAAAACCATAGAAAACCCTAGAAATCCCTACAAATCCAAAGAATCGAACACCCTAGAAAATCAAAGAAAATCTTTAGAAAACCATAGAAAACCCCAGAAATCCCTAGAAAATCCTAAGAAAACCATAGAAAACCCTAGAAATCCCTACAAATCCAAAGAATCGAACACCCTAGAAAATCAAAGAAAATCTTTAGAAAACCATAGAAAACCCCAGAAATCCCTAGAAAATCCTAAGAAAACCATAGAAAACCCTAGAAATCCCTACAAATCCAAAGAATCGAACACCCTAGAAAATCAAAGAAAATCTTTAGAAAACCATAGAAAACCCCAGAAATCCCTAGAAAATCCTAAGAAAACCATAGAAAACCCTAGAAATCCCTAAAAATCCCTAGAAAATCCTAAGAAAACTATAAAAAACCCTAGAAAATCATAGAAAATCTTAAGAAAACTATAGAAAACCCTAGAAATAACTAAAAATCCATAGAAAATCCTAAGAAAACTATAGGAAATCCTAGAAAACCATAGGAAATCTTAAAAAAATTATAGAAAACCCTAGAAATCCCTAAAAATCCCTAGAAAATCCTAAGAAAACCCTAGAAAACCATAGGAAATCTTAAGAAAACTATAGAAAACCCTAGAAATCCCAAAAAATCCATAGAAAATCCTAAGAAAACCATAGAAAACCCTAGAAAAACCTAAGAAAACGCTAGAAAATCCTAGAAAAATTCTCGAAAACCCTAGAAAACCCCAAAAAATCCTCGAAAATCCTAGAAAATCATAGAAAATCCTAAGAAAACCATAGAAAATCCTAGAAATCCCTAGAAAACCCTACAAAATCCTATAAAATCCTAAGAAACCCCAGAAAAACCCTTGAAAATCTTAGAAAACCCTAAAAAATCCTAGAAAAATCTAGCAAACCCTAGAAAACCATAGAAAATCTTAAGAAAACTATAGAAATCCCTAGAAATCACTAAATATCCATAGTAAATCCTAAGAGAACCATACAAAACCCTAGAAAATCATAGGTAATCTTAAAAAAAGATAGAAAACTCTAGAAATCCCTAGAAAATCCTAAGAAAACCCTAGAAAATCATAGAAAATCTTAAGAAAATCGTAAAAAACCCTAGAAATCCCTAAAAATCCATAGAAAACTCTATAAAACCCTAGAAAAACCCTAGAAAACCCTTTAAAATTCTTGGAAACCTTAGAAAAACCCTTGAAAATCTTAGAAAATCCTAAAAAACCCTAGAAAAACTTAGAAAATCCTAGAAAACTCTAAAAAAATCCTAGAAAATCCTAGAAAAACCCTCGAAAACCCTAGAAAACCATAAAAAACTCTCGAAAACCCTAGAAAATATTTAGAAAACCATAGAAAACCCTAGAATCCCAAAAAATCCCTAGAGAATCCTAAGAAAACCATAGAAAATCCTAGAAAATCATAGGAAATCTTAAAAAAATTATAGAAAACCCTAGAAATTCCTAAAAATCCATAGTAAATCATAAGAAAACCATAGAAAACCCTAGAAAACCATAGAAAATCTTAAAAAAACCATAAAAAACCCTAGAAATCCCGAAAAATCTCTAGAAAATCCTAAGAAAACCATAAAAAACCCTAGAAAATCATAGGAAATCTTAAGAAAAACATAAAAAACCCTAAAAATCCCTAAAAATCCAAAGAAAATCCTAAGAAAACCATAGAAAACCCTAGAAAATCCTAGAAAAACCTAAGAAATCTCTAGAAAATCCTAGAAAAATCCTCGAGAACCCTAGAAAACCGTAAAAAATCCTCGAAAATCCTAGAAAGCCATAGAAAATTCTAAGAAAACCCTAGAAAACCCTAGAAATCCCTAGAAAACCCCAGAAAACCTGATAAAATCCTAGAAAACCCTAGAAAAACCCTTGAAAATCTTAGAAAACCCTAAAAATCCTAGAAAAACCTAGAATATCCTAGAAAAACCCTCGAAAACCCTAGAAAACCAAAGAAAATATTTAGAAAACCATAGAAAATTCCAAAAATCCCTAAAAATCCCTAGAAAATCCTAAGAAAACCATAGAAAACCCTAGAAAACCATAGGAAATCTTAGAAAAACAATAGAAAATCCTAGAAATCCCTAAAAATTCATAGAAAATCCTAAGAAAACCATTGAGAATCCTAGAAAACTATAGGAAATCTTTAAAAAATCATAAAAAACCCTAGAAATCCCTAAAAATTCCTAGAAAATCCTAAGAAAACTATAAAAAACCCTAGAAAACCATAGGAAATCTTAAGAAAACTATAGAAAATCCTAGAAATCCCAAAAAATCCATAGAAAATCTTAAGAAAACCATAGAAAACCCTAGAAAAACCTAGAAAAACCTAAGAAAACGCTAGAAAATCCTAGAAAAATCCTCCAAAACACTAGAAAACCCCAAAAAATCCTCGAAAATCCTAGAAAACAGTAGAAAATCCTAAGAAAATAATAGAAAATCCTAGAAATCCCTAGAAAATCCTGTAAAATCCTAAGAAACCCCAGAAAAACCCTTGAAAATCTTAGAAAACCCTAAAAAACCCTAGAAAAATTCAGAAAATCTTAGAAAACACTCAAAAACCCTAGAAAAACCAAGAAAATCCTAGAAAAACCCTCAAAAACCCTAGAAAACCATAAAAAACCATCGAAAACCCTAGAAAATATTTAAAAATCTTTAGAAAATCGTAGAAATCCCTAGAAATCCCTAAAAATTCCTAGAAAATCTAAAGAAAACCATAGAAAACCCTAGAAAACCATAGAAAATCTTAAAAAAACTATAGAAATCCCTTGAAATCCCTAAAAATCCATAGTAAATCCTTAGAAAACCATAGAAAAACCTAGAAAAACCTAAGAAAACGCTAGAAAATCCTAGAAAAATCCTCCAAAACACTAGAAAACCCCAAAACCCAAAATCCTAAACCCTAAACCCTAAAATCCCCTANTGTAGTGACGATATATAAGGAACTTTATAATAGGTGAATGGGCATAAATCAAAATTAAAAAGGTGGTAGCAATAAAAATAATAAAAAGAAAGGAGGAGGGTAGTGTAGTGTAGTGAATTGATCCTACCAACCATCAAAGATAAGTACCTGCAGCAAACATTCCAGTGGCCACACCCAAAGCTTCAAGAAACCCAATGGCCAGAAAGCGAAGTTTTGGAATGGCTAGCATCTCATCACTTACAATACCTGCCCTATCTCTGATATACAATATGCTAAAATACACAACCACATACCTGCATACATGACACAGATACAACAAACCAGAGTTATTCTGAAGAAATTAATTCTGATATACTACCAATCAATTGAGACTTGTTTTATATGCATGAATTTTTGACATAAATGTAATGCTATGTCCTTTTTTATACATTATAAGAAAACACTGTTACTCCACTCTCAACTAATAACACTTCTGTTTCATGTGAATAATGATTGGATGAGGGAAAAATATTATTTCTATACCAATCATCTATTAGACACAAACATTGTTTAACCCAAAATGACCAAACCATTATAATATGTGTGGACACTGGACACCCACTTTATCATCAAATTTTTAGCACGGTCCCACTCCAGTTCTCAAATCCTTATAACCTTTTTTTGCCCTTATATTTTATTACTTGGCTTTTGAATGATCAAGCAACATTATATATATAACTCTAAAGAGACACAACATAAACCCCAAAAGTAAAATTAATAACGAAAACAGAATTTTGGCAGTGAAAAGTAGCAAATGAAAATGCAAAAAAAGCAACAGAGGAGCGACACTAAATTGAAAGCGAGAAATGATAGCGTTTACCCAAATGTGGTGAACTGAGCAAGGAAAAAGGGGTAATCTTTCATGGGAACAAGAGCAAGCTTATACAGCACACGATTAGCCACCGCCAAAGTAACAGTTAGAGCAGCGGAACTGAAAAAAAATGAAATTCGTCGCACTTGATGAAGATGGTGAAGGATCATCGGTTGAGGACGAAGCTCGAATCTTGTGGCGATTGTTGTTGTTGGTGGTGGTTCTTGTTCTATTTGTGTGAGAGATAATTTGAGGGGAAGCGGTTGAGAATTTGATGACATTGGTAACAGAAGTTGAAGCTTTGGTGTGTTGAGTTGTACGGATGATGAAGAAGGAGGGAAGAAGAAGAAGGAATGAAACGACGATGTTAAAGAATGCGTCATGCCGTTTTTGCGGAGAGAAATGAAATGCCAACGGTAATGGAACCCTTTTTACTTCTCTCAGTTCTTGCTTTCAGCTTCTTTTGTTTCATTTTCAGATTTTTTTTTTAGGATTTTATTAACAAAAAATGTTAAAAACAATAAAATATTACTTTTGGTTTTATATTTATTTTTGTAAAACTTTAAAAATTAAAAACATTAAAAATAAAAATAAAACACAAATCAAACATATTTTGTACTCAAATTAATCAAATAAAAAATAAAAAACTACAATAAATACGCTCCGAAAAAATACTTTTTAATTTTGATATTGAAAAAATTGATGTATTATCCATCATTATTTGGGTTTTGTGTATTATTTAAGGGTGTAGAAGATGGCTGTTAATAAATCGAAAGGTCTGATTTAATATGACACAAATTAAAAACTCTGTTTTTTTTTTAATTTTCAATTTTAACCCATCGATTTGGATTTTTAATTTTTTTTTATTTTTAACTATAAAAATTATCCTGCAATTTGCTACACACTTGACAAAAAAAATATGCACACAAAATACCTAGAGTATGTTTTCTTCATCAATCAAGTTTGAGCACAAATCAGAGGCTAAGTTTTCTCTCCCTCACAATACCTACCCTTCAATTTATATATTATTGTTTAAAAAAAATTTAACTCCATATCAATACGATACACCCATATAATAGAAATCTATTACAAAAGAAAAAGAGTCCCGAAAAACAATAGACAATTCGAAGTTTCGAACAACAAAATCGCATTATAAAATTTAGGTAGTGTTTGGTACGAGAAAATGTTTCATGTTTTTATTTTCAATTCTATTTTTCGAAACCCCTAGAAAACCATAAGAAAATTCTAAGAAAACCCTAGAAATCCATAGAAATCCCTAGAAAATCCTAAGAAAAAGCTAAAAAACCTTAGAAAAATATAGAAAATCCTAGAAAAATCCTAGAAAACCCTAGAACAACATTAGAAAACCCTAAGAAAACCCTCGAAAATCCTAAAAAACCTTAAAAACTCTAAAAAACAGTAGAAAACGCAAAGAAAACCCTAGAAAAACCTAGAAAACCTTAGCAAATCCAAGAAAATCCTTGAAACCCCTAGAAAATCCTAGAAAAATCCTAGAAAACCCCTAGAAATCCCTAGGAAATCCTGGAAAACCCTAGAAAAACATTAGAAAACCCAAGAAAAACCCTAGAAATCATAAGAAATCACTAGAAAACCCTAGAAACCCTAGAAAATCCTAGAAAAACCTAAGAAAACGCTAGAAAATCCTAGAAAAACCTAGAAAATACTAAAAAAATCTCGAAAATCCTAAAAACCCTAAAAAATCCTAGAAAACTATAGAAAATCCTAACAAAACCATTGAAAACCATAGAAATCCCCAGAAAACCCTCGAAAATCATAGAAAATCCTATAAAATCCTAGAAAACCCTAGAAAAATCCTCAAAAATTCAAGAAAATCGTAAAAAACCTTAGAAAAACCTAGAAAATCCTAGAAAAACCCTCGAAAATCCTAGAAAACTCTAAAAAACTTTCGAAAACCTTAGAAAACCATAGAAAATTCTAAGAAAACCATAGAAAATCCTAGAAAACCCTAGGAAACCCAAGAAAACCCTAGAAAATCCAAGAAAATCCCTCGAAAACCCTAGGAAAATCCAAGAAAATCCTAGAAAACCCTAAGAAAACCCAAGAAAATCCTAGAAAAATATAAAAAATCCTAGAAAACCCTAGAAAAACCCTCGAAAATCCTAGAAAATCCTAAAAAACCCTAGAAAACCCTCGAAAACCTTAGAAAATCATAGAAAATTATAAGAAAATCATAGAAAACCCTAGAAATCCCTAGAAAACCCTGGAAACCCCAAAAAACCCTAGAAAAACCCTAGAAAACCAAAAAAACCACTCGAAAATCCTAGAAAACCATAAGAAAATCGTGGAAAACCTTAGAAATCCCTAGAAAACCCAGAAAAATCCTAGAAAACCCTAGAACAACCCTAGAAAACCCTAAGAAAACACTCGAAAATCCTAAACAACCTTTTAAACTCTAAAAAAGCGTAGAAAATGCGAAGAAAATCCTAGAAAAATCTAGAAAACCTTAGAAAATCCTTGAAAACCCCTAGAAAACCCCTAGAAATCCCTAGAAAATCCAAGAAAATCCTAGAAAACCCTATAAAAACCCTAGAAAATCCAGGAAAACCCTAGAAATCTCAAGAAATCACTAGAAAACCCTAGAAATCCTAGAAAACCAGAGAAAAACCTAAGAAAACGCTAGAAAATCTTAGAAAAACCCTCAAAAACCCTAAAAACTCTCGAAAACACTAGAAAACATAGAAAATCCTAACAAAACCATAGAAAACCCTAGAAATCCCTAGAAAATCCTATAAGATCCTAGAAAACCCTAGAAAAACCCTCGAAAATTCAAGAAAACCCTAAAAAACCATAGAAAAACTTAGAAAATCCTAGAAAAACCCTCAAAAATCCTAGAAAACCCTAAAAAACCCTCGAAAACCTTAGAAAACCATAGAAAATCCTAGAAATCCCTAGAAAATCCTAGGAAACCCAAGAAAATCTTAGAAAATCCTAGAAAAACCCTAGAAAACCCTAGGAAAACCCAAAGAAAACCCTAGAAAACCCTAAGAAAACCCTAGAAAATTCTAGAAAAACCAATAAATTTCTAGAAAATCCTAGAAAAGCCCTCGAAAACCCTAGAGAATCCTAAAAAACCCTAGAAAAACACTAGAAAACCCTAGAAAACCCTAGAAATCCCAAAAATCACTAGAAACCCTAGAAAATCCTAGAAAAACCAAAGAAAAACCTAGAAAATCCTAGAGAAACCATCAAAAGCCCTAAAAAACCCTCGAAAACCCTAGAAAATCATAGAGAATTCTAAGAAAACCATAGAAAATCCTAGAAAACCCTAGAAACCCTAGAAAACTCTAGAAAAACCTTAGAAAACCAAAAAAACGACTCGAAAATCCCAGAAAACCATAAGAAAATCCTGGAAAACCTTAGAAATTCCTAGAAAACCCAGAAAAATCCTAGAACAACCCTAGAACAACTCTAAAAAACCCTAGAAACCCCTAAGAAAACCCTCGAAAATTCTAAACAACCTTTTAAACTCTAAAAAAGTGTAGAAAATACAAAGAAAACCCTAGAAAATCCTAGAAAATCCTAGGAAAATCCTAGAAAACCAAAGAAAAACCCTAGAAATCCCAAGAAATCATTAGAAAATTCTAGAAAATCCTAGAAACCCCTAAAAATCTCTAAAAAACCTATAAAACCATAAAAACCACTCGATAACCCTAGAAAATCGTAAAAAATCCTAGAAAACCTTAGAAATCCCTAGGAAACCCAGAAAAATCCTAGAAAAACCTAGAACAACCCTAGAAAACCCTAAGAAAACCCTCAAAAATTCTAAAAAACCTTCTAAACTCTAAAAAAGCGTAGAAAACGCAAAGAAAATACTAGAAAAACCTAGAAATCCTTAGAAATTCCTAGAAAACCCTGGAAAACCCCTAGAAAACCCTAGAAAACACCTTAAAACCCTTAGAAATCACTAAAAAATCCTAGAAAATCCTAGGAAAACTCTTGAAAACCCAAGAAAAGCCCTAGAAATCCCAAGAAAACATTAAAAAATCTTAGAAAATCCTAGACCCTAGAAAAACCTAAGAAAAACCTAGAAAATCCTAGAAAAACCCTCAAAAACCCTAGGAAATCCTAAAAAACCCTCGAAAACCCTAGAAAACCATAAAAAATCCTAAGAGAACCTTAGAAATCCCTAGAAAATCCTAGAAAACCCTAGAAAAACCCTAACAAACCCTAGAAAACTCTAAAGAAACCCTAGAAAACCATAAAAACCCCTCGAAAACCCTAGAAATCCCCAGAAAAACCTAAAAAACCCCAGAAATTCTAAAAAATCACTAGAAAACCCTAGAAAATACTAAAAAACCCTTGAAAACCCTAGAAAACCATAGGAAATCGTAAGAAAACTATAGAAAATCCTAGAAATTCCTAGAAAATCCTAGAAAAACCCATAAAATCCTAAAAAACACTAGAAAAACCCTCGAAAATACTAGAAAACCCAGAAAAACTTTAGAAAAACCCTAGAAATTCCTAACAAAACCAAGAAAAATCCTAGAAAACCTTAGAGAATCCTAGAAAATCTTAGAAAACCCTGGAAAGCCCTTAGAAAACACTAGAAAACCCCTACAAATCCCTAGAAAACGCTACAAAATCCTAGAAAACCCTAAAAAATTCTAGAAATCCCAAGAAATCACTAGAAAACCCTAGAAAATCCTAGAAAAACCTAAGAAAACTCTAGAAAGTCCTAGAAAAACCTAGAAAATCCTAGGAAAACCCTTGAAAACCTAGAAAATCCTAAAAAACCCTCGAAAATCCTAAAAAAATCCTAGAAACCCCTAGGAAAACCCCCAGAAAACCCTAAGAAAACCCTAGAAAACCGTAGAAAACCCTAGAAAAACTCTAGAAACCCCAGAAAAACTCTACAACAACCTTAGAAAACCCTAAAAAACCGTCGAAAATCCTAAAAAACCTTAAAAACCCTAGAAAACCCTAGAAATCGTAGAGAAATCCTAGAAAACCCTAGGAAAACCCTAGAAAATCCTAAGAAAACCCTAGAAAATCCTAAAAAAACTATAAAATCCTAGAAAACCCTAGACAAACCCTCGAAAATCCTAGAAAACACTAGAAAACCTCTTGAAAACCCTAGAAATCACAGGAAATCCCTAGAAACCCCTATAAGACCCTAGAAAATCCTAGAAAAACCTAGAAAATCCTAGAAAAATTCTCAAATACCCTAGAAAACCCTAAAAAATCCTCGAAAGCCCTAGAAAACCATAGAAAATTATAAGAAAACCATATAAAATCCTAACAAACCCTAGAAAACCCTAAAACCCCTAGAAAACCATAAAAACCCCTCGAAAACCCTAAGAAAATCCTAGAAAACCCTAAAAAACCCCTCAAAAATCCTAGAAAACCTTAAAAATCCTAGAAAACCCTAGAAAAACCCTTGAAATCCCAAGAAATCACTAGAAAATCATAGAAAATCTTAGAAAACTTTAGAAAAACCTAAGAAAACCCAAGAAAATCATAGAAAAACACTCGAACATCGCAAACAACCCTCGAAAACCCTAAAAAACCATAGAAAATCCTAAGAAAACCATAGAAAACCCTAAAAATCCCTAGAAAATCCTAGAAAACCCTAACAAACCCTAGAAAACTATAAAAACTCCTCGAAAACCCTAAAAAAACCTAAGAAAAACCTAGAAAATCCTAGAAAATCCTAAAATCCTAGAAAACCCTAAGAAAAAGCTAAAAACCCTAGAAAATATAGAAAAACCTCTAAAAACCCTAGAAAATTTTAGAACAACCCTAGAAAACTATAAGAAAACCCTCGAAAATCCTAAAAAAACCTTTAAAACTCTAAAAAATCGTAGAAAACGCAAAGAAAACCCTAGAAAAACCTTGAAAACCTTAGAAAACCCTAGAAAACATTGGAAAACCCTTAGAAAATCCTAGAAAACCCTAGAACAACCTTAGAAAACGCTAGAAAACCCTAAGAAAACCGTCGAAAATCCTAAAAAACCTTACAAACTCTAGAAAACCCTAGAAAGTCGTAGAAAAACCCTAGAAAACCCTAAGAAAACCCTAGAAAAATCCTAGAAAACTATAAAAACCCCTCGAAAACCCTAAAAAATCCTAAGAAAAACCTAGAAAACCCTAGAAATCCCTAGAAAACCATAAAAAACCCTAGAAAACCCTAAGAAAAAGCTAAAAACTCTAGAAAAATATAGAAAAACCTCTAAAAAACCTAGAAAACTTTAGAACAACCCTAGAAAAATCTAAAAAAACCCTTGAAAATCTTAAAAAACCTTTAAAACTCTAAAAAACTGTAGAAAACGCAAAGAAAACCCTAGAAAAACCTTGAAAACCTTAGAAAATCCTAGAAAACTTTGGAAAACCCCTAGAAAACCCTAGGAAAACCCTAGAAAACCTAAGAAAAACCCTAGAAATCCCAAGAAATCATTAGAAAACCCTAGAAAATCCTAGAAAATCTTTGAAAAACCTAAGAAAATCTTAGAAAACCATAAAAACCACTCGAAAATCCTATAAAATCGTAAGAAAATCCAAGAAAACCTTAGAAATTCCTAGAAAACTCAGAAAAACCCTAGAAAACCCTAGAACAACCCTCGAAAATCCTAAAAAACTTTTTAAACTCTAAAAAAGCGTAGAAAACGCAAAAAAAAACCCTAGAAAAACCTAGAAATCTTTAGAAATTCCTAGAAAATCCTGGAAAGACCATTAACAATGGTGGTAAAAATGTGACCACATTGGGCTCCAAACCGATTTTGAACATCATCTCCACCACAGAGAAGGCAAAGGGAGTGTGATTCAAACGGCACAGACAATTGACAATAATATTGAGTGTACAGATATTAGATTTGAGTCCTAAGGAGAAAAAGTGTTTGATTAACGAAATGGCAGCTGTGTAATGCTTCATCTTAACAATAGAGCTAAACAATAAATTAAAGTCCTTCACAGATGGCAAAGGGTTTACGGAAACCATCTTGTGAAAGAGATGCAAAGCAGAATCAAGGTTTTGGAGATTCCTAATAGAATATAGGAGAAGGGGCCTGCCTTTGATGGCATCAATATTAGTGGTATAAGAGAGAGTAATGGGAAAAAGGAAGGGTTTGGGATGAGAAAGAGTACCAAATTGAGATTGGTGCCGAAAGAAGCGCAAAGAAGCTGTTGTTGATGAACGCAACATCAATGATGAGTGAGCGCAGCAGCTACGCTCGCCGCAAGGGTATGGAATTCATTCGAGTCTTGTAAGCATAGCTTGACATCCACTGCTGAGTCCACTTCAATCTTCACATTCGCAGAGCCTAGACTATGCATCAGCAAGGTTCTGAAAACTGAACTGGTCATCGAAGGAAAAATAAAATTCTCTATGATTTCTTTTGGAAAAAATAAAATCCCGTTCAAGAAGGAACCATAGCTGTAAATAATTGAGAATATTTGTCAAACTCAGTACCGAGACATAGAACAAGTATACATATAGAGCAGTATCAAACAATCCAATTCTCAATTCCATGAATCATAAACAAAAGGGTGTCTAAAATATCCATAGAATCAATCAAATTCAACATTAAAAAATATCAAAAACCAAATTTTGCAGTTAAACAGAATAAAGTAAAGATGGAATTTATACTCAAATTCCCCTTAATCTTAAACCATGTCTCAGCATATACTTTGTGAGCAGCAACAAAATCATCTTTACAAGCACAACCCAATTCAATTGAAACACCAGACTCAGAATATCACTCTCCAAACCTATGACAAATTCTACAATCCCTCTCCACTTTATGATTAGTAGTATTATTAATATTATTAATAATATTAACATTACCAACTAATAAATGGATATTGAAACTTTAAACTTTATTTAACAACAAGCTGTAACATGGCTCAAATAACAAATTAACCAATTTAATTAATACACAACTCCAAACACAGCAAGTAATATACTTCATACATTCTTCAAAGCAGTCCCAAATCATTTGCAATAACAGTGAACTATGCTTCATAAACTACTCAAATTATCAAAATCAGAATCATGAAACACACTATTTAGAATCTACAGAGGCATACCAATTTCAAGAAATGCATAATTGGCACAATTTATCAAGCATGGCAAAGCTAAGTTCTCAAAGAAAAATTTTAATTAAACAGAAAAACACAGCACAATGGTCAACGGAGCACAGCAGCGAAGAAGACACAAAACAGGCATACCCCACGTGCAACACTTAGTTTCAAAGGATTCAAGCCTGAAGACCCCATCACCTTCTGCAGATGAATTATCGGAATCATTAACAATGGAGTAATTTACAGTAAAAACAGCAAGATTCACAGATTAATTAACACTTATTCAACAATTATTCAACTCATAACAAGTTTACAGATTAACTAACAACAATTATTCAACAATTATTATTAAAAAAATACCTAGAAGCTAGAGGCCCTAGAACAGAGCAGAGTAGATCTTAAGCAAGAGGGGGACAAGGGCACAACCAAAGGGATGACAGGTGGAACAGAGATAGTGCCGGCGACGATGGAACAGAGCTGCGTGACGGAGGCAGGAGGCGAGCCCGGCAAAGATGGAACAAAGCTGCGCGACGGTGCTTTCAAAGCTGAAACAGTAGCTGCACAATGGTGGAACAGAGCTGCACAATAACGACGGTGACTTCGAAGCTCATTTCGGCGACGGCGGCGGGAGCTGGACAGAGGTGAGGGATTGAGATCGATGACGGTGAGAGGAAGGAGGAGCTCGAGGGTGATGGGAGGGATGGGTTCGCGTTTAGCTGTTGTGTGGAGTTAAGGTTGCTGGGTTGGGTAATTGGCTTTTGGCTAGGGCATCCCAGCATCCAAAACGATGGTGGGGTTTTTGCAAAATTAAAAAAATCGGTCAGATCTCGATTCGATTCGACTGACCGATTTTCAACCGGTTTGACAATCTAACATCGGCTTTTCAATCTTTGATTTCAACATCTGTTCGAACCGTTCTTTTTTTCGATTCAACCAGTTCGACCGGTCAATTCGAATCGATTTTCAAAACCTTCATGAATCACGAATTGTCTACCTCCAACAATATTGATAACTTCGTATAAATATCTTTCTTAGTGTAATAAGTCGGCAACTTTTGAGAACTTCCGCAGCATTTTAATTCATAGAGAACAAAACCAAAATCCAGTTAAATAACAAGGCATGGGGTAAAATTTGTTTTCCAAATAGCATTCCGATTTCATAACAAGATCATGATTATACCTCCAGTTAGCAATCCAACTAAGAAGTATTTAAAAATTAAAATATTAGTCTGAACAAGCGTCTGTTTGAATTGTTGGCAATTTAACAATTTTCTATGGCTCAAAAAATAGCTGAAAATAGCGCTGTTGAAGGAACCTTTACATTCCTTTCGACCAGCTTAACGATATATTATAAGGGCTATTAATAGCTCAACGATCAAGTAATTGCTTCAAGCTTGGAAGCGTTTCTCATTCCATTTTCTTATCAAAATTTCAATAACAGCATGATCCTTCCACGATAAATTTTAAAACAATTAAAAAGTTCAGACATAACGTGCTAACATTAACAATGAGAAAGTAAACGACAAAACAAAAAGACCTAACAGAGCAAACCAAGTAACAACCAAACAAATCAAAGCAGATTGACATCATCCCTTCCAAAGAGGGAATAATGAAATATACTTTTCTAAGCCGTAAATGTTTCCTACAAATCCTGAAGCAGTGTCTCCTCGAAAGCTTAAAGGTTATTTTCTTGCTAGTCTATCTCCACCTTTCTGTATTTTTTTTTTACACTGTTCTGACCTGGATGTTGTGAGTGGATTGGAACCTCCATATGGGCTGTCTTCCACTTTGTACAAGTGCTACTTCTTCTCCTTCCTTCACCATTCCTTGCCTCTGCATATACAAACAAATACATGTATGATAATAAACTTAAAACAGTAGGGGAAAAGTTACTTTCTAAAGGGCCAGTCAAATAGTTAATTTTTAATGGCAAAAGTTGACGCTTCCATTGGTGAGTGCAACATAAAGCATTTGCTTATAGACTAATAGCAGTATGTTCGTATTTAAGTGACTACATTGGTTGAAACAAGTTTGGACCCTAACAACCAGCCATTTTTTAAAATGTGAACAGAAGTACAGTACACATAAGATAACATCTGAATTGCTGAAGATATCATTCAAGTATTAGTTACCTGCAACAAATCCAAGGCTCTTTTGAATGTCTCTTCAGCATCATCAGAGAATTCCATGTATATAGGACAAACTCCTTGATACAAAGCCAGCCGCTGCTGTATCCGCTTCCTGAGCAGCAAAATAAGGTACATAATAAAGTTGCCTAGTTTATGATTAAGGCAGAAAAATACAAAATAACTTTCAATTGAGTGCTTGCAAGTTGCTTCAATTAAATGAATCAGAAGAAAAAAGAGAAAGAAACAGAAAAAAACAAGAACTTCAACCCAAATGTTAAGGTAAAATATATGTACAATGTGACCCAGTGCATTTCGGAAGAGGCATTCATCACTGGCTACTGAATAATTTTATTTTCACGATCAGCCTGCATCTATTCCTTTTTTCTTCCTTAGACAACTATCATATTTCTCATCAATAAGATAAACGGGAGAAAAATAACTCACTGGTCTGTAAAAGCAAATATGGTGCCAGTTGGTCGATAGTGGCTTAGAAGAATAGCCATGAAGCCTGATCTAGTGAAGACAACAGTTGAGGTTCCAAGGGTGTTGGACATCATGGTTGCATGGTATGCAAACATCTCGCTCATGTGGTTCTGCATAAAGCCAATATAAATAAACCGCACATTTCAGCATTGATTGTAAGAGAGAGAGAGAGTAGCAACAAAATGAATCAAGTCTAAAGTTCAAACCTTGAATACTTGACCAATATTAGGTGGCATCTGACTACCTGGTATAGTGGCTTCTGTCCGTAATGCTACTGTGTGCATTACTTTCACAGCTTTTAGTGGGAACCTGCATTACAATAAATTTAATCACTATTGTCACAACGTTCAATGCATGTTCTTGATTTAAATTTATTATTTCATCAGATAATAATTCGAGCAGGGAAAGTTATTTACTTACTTTCCATGAGCAGTTTCACCAGAAAGCATTATTCCATCAGAACCTTCTCGAACAGCAATTGCAATATCAGATACCTCTGCTCTGGTTGGGGTTGGGTGAACAATCATGCTTTCAAGCATATTTGTTGCAACAATCACAGCCTTTCCCATGCTACGGCATATTCTGATTATCTCCTCCTACATTAGCAGGCATATTGAGTGTTACCATGAACATCTTCATGTCTGGTATGGAGGATGATACTGCCCAATATTATGTTAAAGATTGAATATCAGTTCTTTTAAGTAGGATTTTACCTGCAAAAGTGGAACTTCCTCAATAGGTAGCTCAGCCCCAAGATCTCCTCTTGCAACCATAGCCTAAACAGGATTGTGAAAGCAGATAGGTCAAAATCAACAATTAATGCGGAATTAGTCCAAAAATTTAATTCCATACTAAGCATATACATTAAAAATTCAGGATGACTGATTTCACAATATTAAATAAATTCATTAGTCCAGAATTAGGCATCAAACATGAAATAGTGCAGGGATTAGATTAGCACCCCATCAGATGCTGTAATTATTGAATGCAAGTTCGGAACGGAGTCTGCACTTTCAATTTTTACAATGACATGTATATCGGCACCACAGCCTACAGCATTGAATGTGGAATTAATCATACTTCTAATTATAAAGAGAAAATAAGTAACTAACAGGATTAATCATTTCTGTATTTGAGAAGTATTTTAGATATTTACTTTTCAGATAGTTCTTCAGTTCATGAACTACTTGTGCATCCTTAACAAAGGAAACGGCATAAAAGTCAACTTGGTTGTCCACTCCAAATTTAATGTCATCCCAGTCCTTCTCTGCAGCAAGTCAATATGAATTTTACATTTTTACATCCATGGAAAATGACCAGAAACACAATATACAGCCAACATCAGCACACAGGCACATGAAGACACGCATAAGCATAAGTAGAAGCATAAGCATGCATTGCATGCACAATGGCATGAAGAAAGGAATAGACACTATCATACTAAGTGCAAATTATAGAGAATAGGAATAGTAAAAATCTAACCAGTGATTGAAGGCAATGTTGCGCTTTTTCCTCTAACATTCAAATGTCTCCTCGATTTAAGCTCTCCTCCATCAACTACTTCACATTTTACAGAATCCTCGGTCTTAGACTTTACCATCAATGACATCATACCACCTACATGATATATGAAGAGTTAGAATACAAGTTCATCAAAGGCAGCACTAGCAATTATAGCATACAACAAAGGCTTAGTATTGCCATAGCCTTTATCATTTTAAACTCACTGTCTCTTTTTGAGATCCAAATACATTACACAAATGAAGTTATCACTCAACAATAAGAATGCCAAATCTTTAAATGCATTTTGCCAACTATTGCCTGTAGTATACCATATTTTTTCGGAGGACATCTTCCAAAATTTTGTTTATTTGCAGGCTGACTGAAACACATGACAGCAAATTATAATTAATGATCTATGGACCTCAGAAGCTTGTGACTCTCCTTAAACATGCTGGATTGCATTCACTCATTAAAAGCAGTTGTTTCTTCCTTAAAACAGCACCCACTGATTAAAGCAAAAAATTTATCCATGCACTCGACCATTAAAAAAAAAAAAACCACAGACGAGTTGTGACATATTTGTAAGACCAGGAGACTACCCGAATGCAGTACCAAGATAAATACATAAAGTAGTAAAAGAAATCCCCTCGAGAAAAGAAATCAATAGCTCTCATGGTTGAGTAACACAAAGTTTTGGCTAACTTTAACATTTTACTGCAAGTTGATTCCATACCATCAACAAGAAGCATGTCCCCAACTGCTACATCATTAACAAAATCATCATAGTTAACGCTAACACAATCTGTGGTTCCGACACCCCTCCGGATAGTGAAAGTGAACTCTTGCCCAGGTTCTAATGTAATTGGTTGTGGCAGGTCCCCACTCCTAACCTTAGGACCCTGCGAAAAGAAAAACAAAAAAAATCGAGTAAGCAACTAACTCAACATCAAAAGAACAATATGGGAAATGACAAGAGAATAAACAAAGCATCAGAAAATTAGCCTTGAAAAAAAAAAAAAAAAAACAGAATAAGCAGCTAACACAACATCAAAAGAACAATACAGGAAATGACAAGAGAATAAACAAAGCATCAGAAAATTAGCCTTGTTAGAACCACTTAACAGTGAAGATACCTTACCTTGGTGTCGAGCATTATTGCAATTACATTATCCTTGGATTGTGCATTATAGTCCTTTACCAAATCGATAACTTTCTGATGAGAAGCATGGTCACCATGAGACATATTCAAACGCGCAACATTCATCCCAGCCTCGGCCAGCTTCCAAATCATTTCCCTTGTATCCGTAGAAGGCCCAATGGTGCAAACAATCTTAGTCTTTCTCCTAAACGTAGGCTTTGACCACATTCCGACAGCAGTGTCACCAAGCTGTTGTAAGCCACGCAAGTGCTGCAACTCTTCCTCAATCTAATGGTCACCAAATACCGTAAAAAGAAAGGGTTACAACTACAAATTTTAGCAATCCCCAAAACCAACAACACTATCTTCCATTTCTAGCATCTCTGGATCCTTCCAAAAACATCAATTCCCTCACTTGCCCATTCTTAGTTTTCTTACCAAGCAAGCAACACAAACAAGGATTTGCATAAAGCGGCAGAAAGTACGAACCTTTTGGTCATCCTCGGGTGAGACGGGCACAACTTCCGTAGGTGTAGGTTTCCTAGCGTCGATGACGTGGCAGGTTGTGAAGGAAGCTTTGAAGGACTCGTCAATGTTCCCTTGTGGCTGGAACACTTTGGAAGCAAAAGTTGGAGGCTTTAAGAAAGTTTGCGGCCTGTGAGGTGCAGATCCGGAACTGGGGCGTGAGAGCTTACCAAGCAAACAAGGATTTGCATAAAGCGGCAGAAAGTACGAACCTTTTGGTCATCCTCGGGTGAGACGGGCACAACTTCCGTAGGTGTAGGTTTCCTAGCGTCGATGACGTGGCAGGTTGTGAAGGAAGCTTTGAAGGCTTTGAAGGACTCGCGCCGTTATCGCCGTTGGAGGTTCTGAGACAAGTATAGGAGGGAGAGACACACGCAACGCAGACACTTCGTTTGTATCGAACAAATGAATTGCGCTAATTGCGCTACCCAAAGTTGTTGGATGCATTGCCTGCAAAACTGCGACGCCGTTTTGGGTTTGGTAATTGAACAACTTCGTTTATTATCACTTTC
>NC_029793.2:147013929-147014367 GCF_000816755.2 Arachis ipaensis | reverse complement strand
TTGTGAAAAATAGAGAAATGAATAAGAAGGAAGGGTGCTGAAAATGTGAAGGCTTGTAGAAATCGCCGTTGTATTCGGCGGAGGTTCTGAGACAAGTATAGGAGGGAGAGACACACGCAACGCAGACACTTCGTTTGTATCGAACAAATGAATTGCGCTACCATGTTGTCCCAAAGTTGTTGGATGCATTGCCTGCAAAACTGCGACGCCGTTTTGGGTTTGGTAATTGAACAACTTCGTTTATTATCACTTTCTTTTTCGGAAAATTTTTTTTCCTCTTTTTTCCTTTAATGTGTTATTAAAGTGTGATTTATCATGAGTCACCAAAAAAAAGTGTGATTTATCATTATGTACTTAAAAAAATATGCGATCAAAAAATGTTATATAATAAACAATCGCATTTAACAATATTATTTAAAAGAAAGTAGAGTATTCTCT
>NC_029793.2:147002953-147013210 GCF_000816755.2 Arachis ipaensis | reverse complement strand
TTAAAAATTAATTTATTTGAAAGGACAATTTTAAAATTACGTTGAACCTTAGGAATGATTTTGTATGAAAAAAAGGTTGAAATAAAAGAAAATTCAGCCTAAACCATAGAGACTAAAATCATACTTAATCTCTATTATTATATAAGGTTATATTAGACTTTTTAATTTTAATAAACACAAATCAACTTTGAAAAATATTCCTAGTTTTTAAAAACTACAAGTATAAGCACATAAACTTTTAGTTTACCAAATATAAAATGAGATGGTTTTTTTTCTCCTCTTTAAAAAATTTTACAAAACTAAGCTTTAATGTTTAAAATTAAAATTGCTTCTGGGTGAACGTGGGAGCCAACAATACAAATTGTCAAATTGATTGGGTTGAATGTAAACTAAAACAAAGCACATAATGGCATGCAGCAAGTCTCAGTTTCCCAATACATATTTCAGTTAAGAAAGATTGCCTGATCTACCGTATATTCTACTGTACTAATGTACTTTACCATAAATAAAACAAACTACTTTCCTAAGAACTTCAAGATGCTTTCCGCTGCTCGAGCTAATCACGCATGTCTAAATACATATGAGCAATAAAATGGCCTTTCATTAATAATAATATTATATACATTAATTAACCTGCAAGAAGCAGTGATTGTCCTTAGTCGTCGTCCTCATGATCAATCACCATTCTCAGCTTCCTTCTGGATACAGTATTATCAGGAGGTGCACCAACAACAACTTCATCCTCCGAATCCACCAATTCAGGATCCACTTGATGATATTCTACTTTGTCCGAGTTCATTAAATCTACCCGCTCTCCACTGCCAATTCCATTCAATTCAACCACTAAATCAGTTTAACCTATAAAATTTCTCACAAACTGCCTATGCATAATGTTAATTTTACATTTGCTATAGATAATGTAGAATGATTAGGATTTATCTAATTTGTGTTCTAAAGGCACAAGTAAGACTACTATTAGCATAAATTTTTAAACTTTTACTTTAATAAATAAATAATAAATGCATTGAAAATTTAAATTTTTTATTTTTTTAATATAAATTTTCCTAATTGATAACCTTAACTTGTACCCTTAGTACATCTTAGCTAAACTCGATATAGAATTATGTCATCTGTGAATATAATGAATGAATATATCACATCAACCTTATTCATCTTCAATTCGAACTCAACCTACCTTATCCCATTACAATTAAACACAACCAGTAATACTAATACTACTGTAGCAGCCAGGCAAACTGATGAATAGGAAATAAGTTTTGTTTCAGTAAAAGCGAACAAGAAATGCTAAGTAGACAAAATATCTATGAACCTTTACTAACAAACTCATGGTCAGCCTAAATAATCAAAACTGATAACAGTATGCAATTTCTAAATTAACAAATAATATTGCACTTAGATGACATACCTTTCCGAAAGATCTTTACAGCCGCCATGAGAAGAATCGCTGTCCATTGTTCTCTCCTCAATTTGGATAGATTCAAGGTCATCGTGCTTTGATGCAAGCAGGGATCTTCTATTTTTCCTACATCAGAAATTTAACAAATGTAAAAGAAGAAATTACAAGGAAAAACAAATCCGAAATGCAAGTTGAAATACATGGTTCTGTTCACTCATGAAACCCAAATCAAATCACAAGTGATTAGAGTCATTGAATATGCATTTTTCGATCTTAGAAGGAAATCCTACCTTGGATGTCAACCCAAAAACCGATCGTGTCCATTGAACACAAGTTCAGAAAGGCTTTGCCACTTTTTAAGAGTTACTATTTACATCAAAGCTACAGTTTGAGATTGATAAATAAGAGTAAGGAATATATGTAAACTATCAATTAAAGAAGATGATTCAAACATGGCAGGTGCACCAATCAACCATGGTGCAACTCCAGAAAGCTAAATGTATCAGATGCATCAATCATCCATATAAACATTGACAAGAAAAGGTAAATTCTGAGCAATATTATTATGGCCCAATGAAGAAAAGAGTGAACATAGGCAGCAGCACATGATTACTTTAATTCCCTATTCCCATGTTTTTTTGGAAGTCATTAATTCAGAACAGAATAAGCTTTAGACATGCAAGACAAACCAATCCTATTTTCAAGTCAGAGCACATAGAGGCATGTCCCAGAAGAATGAACAGCTAAAACTAGATATCTGATACTAACATGTATGCTTCTATCATTTATCAATGATCAGTAAACTCCCCATCCAAATAAAAGTTAAGCAAAAAAAAACATTTACTTTCGAACAGAGCTGAGCATTTCATCATCAGAATCATCTTTTGACAAACTATCCTTGCTAGTCTGTTCATGTAGTTGCTCAATTGATACTTTGACATTCTTCATTTTTTTCCTAGAATTAAATAAATAGTTAGATGACATACCTTTCCGAAAGATCTTTACAGCCGCCATGAGAAGAATCGCTGTCCATTGTCTCCTCAATTTGGATAGATTCAAGGTCATCGTGCTTTGATGCAAGCAGGGATCTTCTATTTTTCCTACATCAGAAATTTAACAAATGTAAAAGAAGAAATTACAAGGAAAAACAAATCCGAAATGCAAGTTGAAATACATGGTTCTGTTCACTCATGAAACCCAAATCAAATCACAAGTGATTAGAGTCATTGAATATGCATTTTCGATCTTAGAAGGAAATCCTACCTTGGATGTCAACCCAAAAAACGATCGTGTCCATTGAACACAAGTTCATAAAGGCTTTGCCACTTTTTAAGAGTTACTATTTACATCAAAGCTACAGTTTGAGATTGATAAATAAGAGTAAGGAATATATGTAAACTATCAATTAAAGATGATTCAAACATGGCAGGTGCACCAATCAACCATGGTGCAACTCCAGAAAGCTAAATGTATCAGATGCATCAATCATCCATATAAACATTGACAAGAAAAGGTAAATTCTGAGCAATATTATTATGGCCCAATGAAGAAAAGAGGCCAATCCTATTTTCAAGTCAGAGCACATAGAGGCATGTCCCAGAAGAATGAACAGCTAAAACTAGATATCTGATACTAACATGTAAGCTTCTATCATTTATCAATGATCAGTAAACTCCCCATCCAAATAAAAGTTAAGCAAAAAAAAACATTTACTTTCGAACAGAGCTGAGCATTTCATCATCAGAATCATCTTTTGACAAACTATCCTTGCTAGTCTGTTCATGTAGTTGCTCAATTGATACTTTGACATTCTTCATTTTTTTCCTAGAATTAAATAAATAGTTAGAAATTGAAGATAGAAGAGACTCATTCAGCAGGGCAGCACAACAAAGTTGTATTTGACAAAGTGCTGTAGTTGAGCTTAAGCATATATTTAATACTACGCACAAACCTTGAGAAAATTTTGTGCTAAAACTGTATATACAGAATGCTTGGATGTTCCGCATGACAGTTGGTGAATACAATATTGCAACTATATAGCATTATTATACCAACGATGTACAGAAAGAAGATCAGCACATTACCTTGGGATCAATGATATCAATTTCTCATCATCAGATTCCTCCATTCTATCTTTTGAACCATCCACAAGATCTGCACCATTTTCAAGCATTTCTCCTCCAGAGCTCTTCTTCTGAGGAAAAGACAAGCCAAGCTGCTTAAGTTTTCGAGAGACTTGAGCAGGTGTGAATTTACCAGCCAAATCCAGTGAATTGGCTATCATGAAACTACATCTTCTGTGATCTTTAAATCTGCAACAATAAGAAAGTCCAAATCCCATGAGCAAAATAAAAAACAGAGATAGTATAGTTCAAATGTAATCTTCCAACAAGCAACCAAGTGCACTCACTGTTCATATAAAACTCTGATTTGAGCTTCTTGATCTTCACTAAAAGCATGGACTCTTTTTCTTTTCTGGCTGTAAAATATAGTTGAAAAAAAATTCAAAAGAAAAAAGTTGAAAATAAAAATATTTCTTGAACTAGGAATGGATGAGAAAAATATTTTTACATATCCAGCTAAATTGAATTTCAAGGGAAAAATCCAAAGCAGGAGTTAAAAAATACACTCACACATTAGGCCTAGTTGAAGAGGGTTCATCAGAATTGCGCATCTTTTTCTTAGGCCTAACTTTTAGTCCTAATTTTTTCAACTTATTGAAAATTTGAGCCGCTGAGATTTTTCCATGTTGATCTAGCGCTTCGGCAATACGACAACTGCATTGTGGATCATCTTTAAATCTAAAATATCAGTAGCAAGTTAAAGTCAGCAATGGCAATGAAGACCAACACTATAGGCAAGAGAAACAAATTTTTGAAAGCTATGAAAACAATTTATCATGCTAACTCCTTGAAGTATGTTTGAGGCAGTGGTGCCATATGAAAAAGGCTAAATTGCCTATAGACAAGGCGTAATTTGAAGCATGCTTCAAAGTTTAGACAATAGAATTTGATAGGTTTAAACCTACTTCTGAAAGAGCTCTTTGATTTGTTCTTCCAATTCACCATCAAGAATAAGTTTTTTCTTTCTCCTTGGAGCTATTTGAGATTCATCTTCCAACATTTTCCCCTCACTGTTTTGGCCCAATAAACAAAGTATTAGAAACAAGGAAATCTCATAATCACAGATCAACTATGATGATGAGTTGTAAATGCACCTATTATCATCCTTGCCATCCTTACTGCCAAAGGTAGAAACAAAGCCTTCAATAACATCGTCAAGCATTTCTTCGTTGCTGGAGAAAAAAGAAGAAAAGGAGCAGATTATGAAATAAATAAAACAAATTGAAAATTAAAGAAACTTATCTTCAGTGAAATCTAAGTCAATAATAATTGGTACATTCTAAAATTGGTTATCTCAATCTAACTAAAGCTTGTCAAAAGCAGAGCTTGGGAATTTTATCCTACTTTTGATATCCGAACTCATGAGTGATCAGAACATCAGCTTCATCGTCACCAAGTGCATCAGCTATACTTCTACGAGTCCATACTTTTGCAGCGGATGAACCAACTTCTCCATCTCCTTGAGTACTACCCCAGTTCCTACTTTCTTTCCTCAAATGACCAAGCTCATCCAGTAAGTATTCAGCATTGATGTAGTGGCATTCCCGTCGGGTCTTCCAAAAAAGGATTTCAACAAACAGTAGTGGTTGCTTTTTCATTTTCTTTAGCATTTTTCTCACCAAACTATTCAGGAAAGCAACTATATCTGCATATTCATTGCAGGGGCATGATTTTTGTTCAACCAGGATGTCATAAAAAGTTGTGAGCAGCGACAACTGCAATAGTATATTAACAAACGTTATCCACATTCATAAACAACTAAATATCATTGAAGCTGGAATGCCTTTTGGACTTAAACCTGGTAGAACGTTGCATGGAGTTCAAGGTCATCGCTAATTCTTCGCAACATGCTTATTATGTAATGATTTGTCGCAAGAGAATTGCTCTTATAAAACTTCAGCAGCCAGCATAATTTCTGAATAATATTGTGATTTGCAAAAGTAGAGACCAGTGTTGAGACCTTGAAATCGACTTCACAAATTGTATTTAATTGCTCTTCGTCAGAAGAATCAACGTTTTCATCCAACTCGTCCTCATTAGCATGCTTGGGATTCTTGTTTTCTGTTGGCTCCAGACTATCCAAGTTCCCAAACTCCTCAACAACATTTTCATGTTCACTATCATCAGGGACAACAATGCCTTCTTCACCAGGGGGATTTGCATTTGATGGGTTGTCCTTTTGCAGTGGCTGACTTTCAGCTGATTCATTACCAATACAGATGCCATCCTCATTTTGAATGCTAGAATGCTCTTCAATTTGTTTGTCTGCGGATTCTATTACTTCAGGAAGTTTCTTCTTTCTTATTTTCTTTGATTTTTTAGACACCTTGAATTAGTAACGTACAAAATAAAGAAAAGGATTAAGAGTTGCAAAATTATCAGATAATAAGCAAGATGAAAACACAAATGATAGTGGAGAATTTGACTTGTACGGTATTTGACTTTATGGATATCACTTTTCATTCAGTAAATTAAAGTACCCACTTTTAGAGTAATCTATATGATTGTTAAATTTTGGCCTGATTAATTATGTACACATTTCAATTTTTAAATGTTTGTAATGATCTAAATTTTTGGTTGCTAGCTTGAAAACACACTTAAGTCAGATTTTAATCAACACTCAACAGTTCGAAACAAATATATAAATAATCTCAGCTTACCCTCAATGCTCCCCGAGATTGGAGATTATCCATTAGCTTTACAACCTTGTGAATGATTTCCACCAGATCTGCAAGATCACTGACAAGAAACAACGATAGTAAGAACTGCAACAACAAAAAATGATACACAAACATAGATACAAAATATGCATTAAAATCACTATTATCATTAGTCATGACCATAGTTGGATACCTTTGGTTGTACACATAACAGATTGAAATTGAACAGTATCAATTAGTTGAGTTGACTAAAAAAGGAGAAAATGTTTGGATTATAAATAAACACCCTTCTGATTGCAATCATACTACAGCCTAGCAGCATAGAGCATTACCCCACAACTTCTACAAATAGATATATAGAATATTAACTAGTACACATTGTAAAGGATCAAGAAAAGTACTTCGGATAGATAATTATTCTACACCTGAATGCTGCCAAAGTATGAATTTAACACATGAAAAATTGCAATCCCATTTGTATGTTAGACGTGAGTTTTCCCTTTTTAGATTAAGAGGTTAAACCTTTTGGGTTGTTTGTGGTTGTCAAAAGTTTTTATCAAATTCAAGAGGAACTGAGTCATCCCTTCCTCAGTCTGATCATAAAATAACTTGTAAAGAAGGATGCGAGCTGTTTGTGGCTCCTTGGAGTCTTCTGGAAATAATTTAAGTACTAAATCAAGCATGCGAATCTGCAAAATCAAGAAATGATAATTAGGCAGCCTATAGTGAGATTATGAGCAAAGGTGAAGTTCTTGCTACTATTCCCCAATTGACAGGGTTTTCCTAAATATGTATCCTTAGTATAAGAGTAAGACAATGATTATGGACTTGAGAAAAGGACAAGATTTTGACTGAAATGAGGAATGTGAAGAAAACGGAGTTGAAATGAGATGGTAATTTCCACGCAACAGTGTTTGCAAAAGTGAAGAATCTGAGGTATATTTATCATAACCTAGGCATCATAATTTAAAATAAGAGTACAGATGTAAAAGAAGGAAATGCCAAAAGTTCTCAATTTCCACATCACTGTGTAAGGGTACATACATCTTTGAAATCAAAAGTAAATAGCTTAAAATATTAGAATTTTGCAGCGAACATTACCATGTTTTTCAAAAGTGAACCAGCTGCAGATAGGAACTTGTAGTCATTTGTTTCCTTCAAACCTTCATAGGCTTGGCGCCACTTTGAGATCACTAATTGAAACATTGACTCATTCAAGGATGCTGCAATTGGACCACATATTTGACCGTTGAAATCTGAGGAATAAACACCTTTGTCGCCCAATGTCTCAAATGTATCCCCTCCCTCCTTACTCTATTAAAGAAGAGACAACATGTATGAAAAACATATTAAAATAATTCAAAGAACCAACCCAAAATAGATATCAAAGTAATAAGGGCCTATTATTTAAACCCAAAGTTTGTGATCATATCCTTTCACAAAGGAAAGGTAGTACTATTATAAATCAAGGCAGAAGTGATCTTCATAGGCTCACACCACATAAGCACAAATGATGTTGCAGTTTACTTTATAATTGTAATGGTATTTTATTGGTTTCCAATCATTCAGCCAAAATTCTTCTGTTATAAATTTATCATTCATCAGGTGAATAAAGAGTTATTTCTATATTCAGCTAAATGAAATCAATACAGTTGCATACTTGAGTAAAAATGTCAGGAACTTATGTGTGGAGAATCTACATCAAGTTCCAAAGTTCAGATGAATCAGAAGTCATTCCTGGTTAGAACCATGAATATCATGAAATATGGATTTAACATCTCTAGCATTAATAGAGGAAGGGAGAAAATGTGCCAAGAGATATGAGATCTCAACTAACTATTCTCACCTTAGAAGCTGAATACTTGTGAAACTGAAATGAAGTGACAAATTCAGCCACTTGAAAGAAAACAACAACGTCACTTTTTTGAATTGCAGGATGCTCCTTTTCAATATCCTCACGAATAGACCGCATCAAAACTGGCACGGGTTAAACTTACAATGCGATTACTTTCTTACTTTCTGGTTTGCAATTGAAAAACTACAGAATAATATACTTGTAACTAAACATAAAAATAAGAAAATCGTAAAAGTTATACCATTGTATCCCCCAGAAAGGAACTGATTAATAAATGCTTGAAGCAACTCCAATATCTTATCCTTTGTTGGAGGAAACCTTGGATGGTCCCATGCAATTTTTTTGGCATGTGCTCGCGTGATGTTTTTTGATTTAAGCGTTACATTAAGAGAAGAATTAGGATTTCCTTTAAGTACTGCCTTAGAACCATCCTACCGAAAAGAGCAAACTGGTATCATTGAAGTTTACTATAATGAAAGCTAAACAGAAGAGCCAAAATGTAATACCATGGTAAGCCTTGAAAATGTCCCACTAAATTGAGAATGCCTACTAAAATTGTTGAGACTACAGATATTTTTTTTCTTCTTTTCCTCCTCCATAATGGACTGGAGACTGCTAAGAGAAGCTTGGGAGTTTTCCTCCACCTGAGAAACAAGACCAAACATAACACTTAAAGATAAGAAACAAAACCGCTAGAGAGGTAGCAGATACCAAGATGAAATTATTACGTATCCAAAGAAACTAGTTCATTGTATTGTTGAAATACATTCTAGAAAGAATAATGTAAATTAGTAACTTGATGCGCTAAGTTGAGAGGGAAAACCTTTGCTCCATGTAAATGTGTCTTAACAATCAACACTGGATCCTGACCGAAGAATATGTAATGGAAAATTTCCAGTAGAAGCAAGTTATCCTGCTGGAGATAAATGCTGGAGCCACCGACATATTGAGATATAACCAATAGTATATCCATTACATTTTCACGGAACAACAGTTCCAGAAACTTATCTCTCACTGATAAGAACTCAGTAGCAAATCCCGCTGAACTCTGTTGCAATGGGATTTCCTGTACAGCCAGGATATTTCTAAATAATGTAAGCAGTAGCTGTACCAATTTCCAATCATCCTCAGTGAATGCATCACTGTAAAACAGAACAAATAAATAAGAGATATGCCAACACAAACTAGAGGTTCCCAATTCCTTCCCTTCTAATGATTTTCAACAATAGTTACAATATAAAGCTTACTGTTCCAAATTCTCGAGTGGTCTTTCTAGTAATGACACTACCACAGCAACTACATCACTACTCGTCAGTGCAGACTTCAATCCCCACAGATACTCAAGCTGCTGCTGAATATCCGTGGAACCTGGTTCTATTGGCATTGTAAGGAACACCAAAACCTTCACTGAAATAAATAAATAAATATATATAGAAAAGGCCATCAACAACCAAAAATCAATCAAACCCACAACAATCAGCATCATTCATTCAAATTCAAATAAGTAAAAACAAAGCTAAACCTGCATTCAAAAGCAAATTTCGATCCTCCTGGTAGTACTCAATGATCGGAATCAAATCCTTGGAAACCTTGTTCCATTTGCACACCTGCTTGAACGCCTCACGGGTTTGTGGGTCGTCGCGCCGCAGAAACCTCAGCAAGTCTTTCAGGTTATCTGGAAAGTCGGTACCGATAATTGACCCATTAGGAACCGAGAAACCTTCACCGAATTGAATTTAGAGAACAAAAATGGGAAATGGGTGAAATTAATACCGAGGCAGTATTCTCCCTTGACGTAGCCTATGCGGTTGCCTTGGTCATCCTCCTCGACGGTGCCTAGGGAGGCGCAGATTAGCGATAATCCTTCCATGTCCATGGTGTTTGCTGATGTTGCTCAGGACTAGGGTATTGTTGGAATCAGAATAAGATTCTGCAGAATTTTTAGGTTGGAGGTTGCAGAGTGGGTTATTTGGGGATCTGAGTGTGCCTGAGCTTAATTGAAGAGGCGGAAAGTTTTCCCGCGCTTTTGAGGGCGCGCATTAGAAACGACACCGTTTAACCTTTATTGATTTGTCAATAATAAATAATAAATATATTCATAATTTGGTAAAGAAAACGATATATTTATAATAGAAAAATACTAGACAACCACTAGAATTTATTATTTTTAGTTAGTAGTTAGTAATCAATATTTAAAAGTGT
>NC_029793.2:147001750-147002938 GCF_000816755.2 Arachis ipaensis | reverse complement strand
ATTCTATACAAAAATTAATCATGTATTATCAAATCATAAAAAATAATTAATTTTTAAATTTACCAATTAAAAATTTATGTAAACACATAATTCAGTCAAATCTGACTGAATGATTACGTAAAATTCTATACGTCATCAAAATTGAACTTTATTTTAATGGTTAAGGCATACTATTTTCAAGAAAAAAGGTTGATTAATTGTTCATTGTCAAACCTTAAAATTGATAGTAGAATTGAACTTTATAGAAAGAAAATTATTAGAAAAAAAACGTTACGAATATTTGTAAAATTTTTTGAAAATATTAAAGACAAGAAATAAACTTTACTCTTTTATAATTCTATCAAAAGCGATTTTATTTACATATATAGTTAAGGATGAAAAATGGATATCTAAGTGTATATTGCTAAATTAATGTTTAGAAAAATATATAATGTTATCATATTTCTTTAATGTTTTTACCATTATTTACCCATTGCTCACATGCTAATTTTAGACATGTTATAGTACACATATGTGACGGATCTAGAAAATTTTGATAGTGGGGCGAAATATATATAATATTATAATAATTTTTATAATAAAAATATTACGTTTACATAAAAAATTAGTTATTAAATTATCTATTATAAATTTATGTATAAATACATATATCATTTAACTTATTTTATAATTATATTTTGTTATTATAAAATATTATTAAGTTTTAAAATATCTAATTACAAATTAAAATATTAAAATAATAATTTAAATAATAACATATAATTTAAAATTTAATTTTTTATATTTCATATTTTAAAATCTTGACAATATAATTAAAATGTCTTTTTTTTATATATCGTTAAACAATCATTTAAAACTCAACTTTCATACAAATTAGCTCTTGATGATATTCATAGTTGAAGAAGTTCATTCAATTAGTGTAGTTATTATGAAAAAACTAAAGCTAATTTTAAAAGAAGAAACACAAATGAATAGATAATATTCTTTCGAGTCGATTTCTAAGAAAGAACACTAATCTTATGTAAATTTGAAAATTCGTCATTATAATGGACATCTAATATGAAGTTTTCAAATTGGCTATCAAGTGTTGAAAGCTGAATAAAAAATTATTGTGGGATCAAATTTAATAATTTAATGGGGGCAAATAAATATTATTATTATATACTACTCAATAAAATTCTAAATTGT
>NC_029793.2:146994387-147001722 GCF_000816755.2 Arachis ipaensis | reverse complement strand
TGATTTGAAATTGAAAATTAGAACAATTCCAATGGAGTGCTTTTAGAATATTACTTTTGATATTTCAAGAAATGAATTGATTTAAAATTAAAACTTACATTGAAATTGATCGAAAAATGAAACTAGTCTCACCTTAAAAAAACGGTATCACTTTGATAGAGAACCAATAAAATTTTGCTTCTCATATTATTATGTTGATAGAGTAATTAAAAATAATATAAAATTTTAACTAAATTAAGACTAAACATTAGAAAAAAAAAATTAATTTCAAATTACTATTTATAACATATGATCCCGCAAATGTTTATATGTCATCTTGTAAGACTCAAAATAAAATTAAAATTAAAACTAGTAATAAAGATAAACATTGTAATGTTAAATTGAAATATCAAATCAATTTTTATAATATATGATCCAACAAATACTTATATAACATTGTGTAAAATCCAAAATAAAATTAAACTAAAACTAATATTGAAGATGCTTTTTTATTATTCAACTAAAAAATACACACAATTCAAAGCAATCTATGTGTTATTTATTTTAAAGTTACTGAATTTATGTGTTTCTCAACTAAAACTCATATGTTATTCTTTATGTCATTCAATTAAAACATCTTTCCCAACTCAAATAATTTGTGTTATGCAATCAAAATTTATGTGTTTTACAACTAAAAGTGTGATATTTTTTCTTTTATATTCAACAAAAAATCTGCAAATTAAAAAAAGATTACGTGTTTTTTAACAAAATTTTCTCATTTAATCACGACTACAAATTAATTTATGGGTGTTTTTGGTCTAGCGTTTGAACCATAGTAAATACATTCAATTTTTTTTAACATTTCAATCTAAAAATTTTAACTTATGCGTTGGGTTAGCTCCTTAGACTATTAGTTGAGAAAATTTTATTTCTTTTTTATTAATTCAATCCTTTATTCTCTTTTTAAAAAATTATAAGTAATGAAAAATTGTAATACAAAATAATATTAATTAAAAGAGTAATGAGAGGATTATAAAAAAAATTATGATTTTTTTTGTTTGGCTTTGTAATATTATTGTAATTTTTATAAAATCTAGTCATTTAATCACTTCTACATGAATCCAATCAAATGACGCCATAAATTTCAGAAAACTTCCATATCCTTTTTGTTAAGATTCCATAGCACAAGGATGAAGAAATATTGAGTTTGGCGTATAATTTTATAATTGTTGTCCTTGTATATTATGTCCATTGTTGTTATTTTTTATAATATGAATTGTTGTTTTTATTAAGTAGAGCAAATTAAACAAAAAATTAATTATAAATAATATTAAAAAGATAATACATAATTTAATGTCATGTCTTTTTTAGTAATTATCTATCTAAAAGTAATTTTAACTAACATTATACAAACAATATTCATTCTATCGAAATCAATTTTGTATAGAGTTACTATTCGGTAGTTTGTTGGATCGGTGGAAGTGAGGATCAGAACTCGAACACGAGAATTGAGGTGAGGTGTGTTGCCAGTAGTCGTCGGTGGGTTAGCAGGTGGGGCCACCTGCAAGGACACTCTTATACCAAAATAAACGTCCATACGATAAGGCAGCTAGATTAGGGTTATGGTGATGTATTTGAGGAGAGGAATAGGTCCCTCTCCTTCATCCCCATTCATCGGGTGGGCTCTCTCATTTGGGCCCAGCCCCTTAGAAACTTCTGCGAGCTGTCTAGATCCTCCCACAGGAGGTTGTGTCACGTGCTGAGCCGGATCATGGGTCCGCTTGGTGGACCTCCAATACTTATTGGGTTAGGCCAGAACAGTGCCTCCAATGCATCAAGTCGCGAGACTCGTGACTAACGTATTCGACTACCCGTGTTCCCATGAGAGGTGGTTTTTGCCCAACATGGCTTTTCAGCAAGAGTTCAGGCCTCTAGTGCTTTCCTCGCGTGTGGGGGTTGCCCCTAACCCCCTATTCGAGGACGCCACTTCGATTATCATGCCCGGGACATTAAATGTGTTTAAATGTGATTTGAAAGCACGTGGAAAGGTTTATTCTACCCCTAGCCTTTCGCGCTTCTTCTTCAGTTACGTTTTCCACTCTCGTTTCCTATTATCATTTTCCTTTTCTCTTTTTTTTTTTTTTCATAACTGCTTACCATACTCACCCATTTTCCCTCCCTTCTGCAATTGCCATTTCCCTCCTTGCTTGTTGATTTCTTGCTACGGTCACGAGAGTCCTGCGATTTCCAACTTCCAGTACCTTTTTGCGTCGCAATTGTTGGTAGGTGACCATTTAGCTGTGCCATTTTGCTTACTCTCCGCCATTGCCATCTTGGTTTCCTTTTTGTTGTTGCTTTTTAGATCGAATTGGTGCTTGCTAGATAGCTTTTAGGAGGTGCCATAGGTGTCTTTTTCATGGTTTAGGCTAGAACGGTGTAGTATAGAATAACAATTGCTTATCGTAGAATAACTTAGTTTTGGCTTAGAAGCTGCTTCCGACCTCACGATTTAACTTAAATGGTACCCTCACTATAGGTATGGCGCAACGACCTCCTATAAATCGCTGCGTGTGGTGCACTACCGACGTCACAAGCACATCCTCCAGGGTAACCGTGGAGGAATTACAATAGCTCTGCAATTCAGGAGCATTGTGTGGCGGTGCCACGGTGGCACCAAGGAGGCGAATTACGAGCTCCTAGTGCCAGGCCCCCGGAAACGCGTTTGCCAACTTAATCTTGATGCTCCTCGTGTCCCGGACTAGATTTAGGTGTATAAACACATGTTCACCACCTTAGGTGTTCGGCTTCCCTTCTCCCCCTTTATCATGGCCCTTTTGAACAGATGTGAGGTCCCCCCCCCATCCCTTCTTCTGGCTCGTCCAACTGGCGGAAAGCCTCCATCATCAACTCGGGTCAGGTCCCCATAAACGGCGCCATTGTTCGATAGTTCGTTGGATTGGTGGAGGTGAGGATCGAAACCCGAGCGCGAGAATTGAGGTGAGGTATGTTGCCAGTAGTCGTCGGTGGGCCACCTACAAGGACACTCCGATGCCAAAGTAAACGTCCGTATAATAAGACGGTAAGATTGGGGTTATGGTGACGTACCTGAGGATCTTTTATCCCCATTCATCAAGTGGACCCTCTCACTTAAGCCCAACCCCTTAGAAGTTTCTACTAACTGTCTAGATCCTCCCACAGGAGATCGTGTCACGTGATGGGCGTCTCATCGTACGGCCGGGTCGTGGGTCTACTTGGTGGACCTTCGATACTTATTGAACTGGGCCAGAACAATTACCAAACAAAATCATGTTGACACAAATTCACTTTTACCCAAAATCAATTCTATAAAACCAAGTTCATTCAAACTCCATAAATACTAGCAATTTCCTTACTTAGCTTGCAATATAAATACTAGTACCTTAAATATACACAACACACAACAAACAATACATATTACGTATTGCAAATTGCTCTTCTTTCAGTTTTCTTTAGCTCTCTTCTTTTTCACTTTCCCTAGCCGAATCAGTCCATGTAATCAACAATCAACCACCATCGCTCAAGCAATTATAACCAGCATCATCAATAACGTCACCAAACCGCTTTCAATTTCTTTGTCAGAGAAGCGAGAAGGGTTCACCCAACCTCTTTTGTCCACATCATGATTTTATCACAAAACTAAAAAGAGCTTTCATTCCTCTAACATCTTTGTAAGATGGCTATAATAGTTTAGGAGGTATTTATACCTCTTGCATTAGGTTAAAGATAAAAACCCTAAATAGTAAACACACTAATATAAAGCTCAATTTACTAAATAAATAAAATAAAATAAAATAAAAAGATATGAAATTAAACTGAAGATTCTAATACTTAAAATTTAAAATATAATACATACACATGGTAAAAAGTAAAAAGGATGGAGAAAAAAAACAAAAGTATAAATATACACAAAAGTAAATTGCATACAAATGCCAACAAATCATCTTTAATTCGTTAAATAAAAAATATAAAATAACAGACAGATTACAACATAAGAATCCAATAATTCCAACTTAAATGTTGTCCAGAGAAAGATGAAAAAAATCGACTTACAACATGTGACGCTATGATAAAGATGTCACTCGGACAGAGTTATCAGCTGATCCAGTCAGGAAAATGGGCGAGGTAGGATGCCAATCCACAGCAGTAATAGGAGCACCATGAGGAAGTGTTCTCCAACCATTTAAATGACCTTGAACCTGACATGAGAGGATGAGACATTAACATGTTAGATAACTAAGATAATCAGAAATATGAGGCCACAAGTAAATAGTAGTCCCTTGAAACTGAATCTCTAATCAGAGTATGAGAAGAATTCAGGAAACATAAACCTGGTATATGGGGGCTCTAACTGAACTAGACGTTACCAAGAGTCTTCTCCCACTTGCATCTAATGCCATCTCATGTCTGCAATATTGTGAACCTTTCAGAGGGTAAGAGAACCTGTTAAATAAAAACATAAAATGCTGCAAATCAATTCTTTGAACATATCCATATGCGAAGACAGAAGCAATGGAGATACAAGAAAATCCCTCACATGGCATGGCATAAATGAACTAAAATGTCCAAAATAGAAAAAGGAAGTAACAAAACTACAGCAGTGCCACAACACACCCCTCAAAATTTGGATTGAGCTATAGATAATTTCATACTATTAACCTAGGCCAAATGTTTTTACATTGATACTATTTAGAAAATTTACTCCATAAAGTCAGCTTTAGGTAATGGGTAATAGTTCTTACAAATTCCTTCAAGAACAACACTTGAAATTGCCTCAAATAATAAATACTAACGATAACTCTGATAAACTGTATATTTGATTTCATAAGCTATAAAGAGCAACCAAGTGCACTTCACAGTGGGATTTCACACCTGCAGCCAAGCATCAGGTGTCAAAAAAGAAACATACCTACTGCAGTCTCTTGACCATAGAATTTGACCTTGATTTTGCAAACTCCACTCAAAAATCTGAAAACAAAGCACCAATTAGTACGAAGTGTAAAATCCATGTCAGAAGCTGCATACATGGCAAAATGTTACATTATAGTACTTGCCTTCCTGTCAGAGCCCAGGCTAAAAATGCTAGTCTCATCCGGTCCAAAAAGAATAGAACTGATAGAAGAATCATGTGCAGGCCAGCCAGTAATTTGTAGGCCAGCAGACATGTCTTTGGCTAATTAAGGATGAAGTGGCACCCATGGGACCCCAGTTAATACATAAAGTATAACTCTCACCTTTTAAAAAAGGACAAATATTGGCAGCATTTTTTTACCAGACAAATGAACTTTACTGTATTGGCAACTCTATCAAGGATAAATATAATAACTTTCTAGATGCAATGAATACAAAAATATTTGATTTCATATACAAAGCACAAAAATACATCAACGCTGCAAAGTAGCCAGATGACTAAATAAAGGATACCAAACATGTGGATCATTCCATCAACAGCAGAAGCAGCTAAAATCTTTCCATTGTGATTAAAGCATAGAGAAGTAATAGCTGGTGGATCTTCTCCAAGAGGAAGGACTGTCTTTATGAGATCCAAAATTAATCATTGCCAAAAAATTTACACAAATATTCTACACAAAGAAGCACATACCATGGGTTTCCACGTCTTCATGTTCCACACAGTGAGAGAAGCAAAACCCAGGTTGTCAAAATAATTGGAACCAGCACTACACAGACAATATGATACTCATACTCCCATGCTAAAAAGTATGCAACATTGTAATAATAAGAAAAAATAAACTACATAAAAGATGGGCATTGAAAATATGATGAAAGGCAGGATAGCTCACCAAATGGTATATAACTATACTTTCATCCTTATGTCCAAAAATCAGAAAGTAAATGTACATATCGAAACTAAATTGGAGTAAAATACTGTTAAAACAGAAAATCATATGACCAAACAAAAAAATCAACATGTCAACAAAAAAATGATATAAAATTTGATAAATACCCTCCAGATCCTGCTGCAGATACAAAAATAGGTTCCACAGGACTGCACTTTATGTCCAAGACACTGCAAAACCACATATGTGTCAGAGAGAGCATAAAAGCAATGCACAGAGACCATAAAATTTTATTTTCAGTAAATACCTTGGAAATGCTTGAGTTGTATTGAGATCACAAACAACTCTCTTTGCATCTACATTCCATGCCTTAATACACCCATCTGATGTACCTATTAACAGCTTTTTTCAAGAGAAACAACTTAATTATTTTGATTTGAAATCTCATATGATCAATACAATTGAATAATTTCCATCACAATGAGAAGTCAATTCACATACCAAGCGGTCAGATTTACATTCCCAGTCAAGAGACAAAATTTCCGTGCCACAATATATGGTTGCATTTCTAGACACCGGAGTTGATGAATCATATGTCCATATTCTTTATTAAAACATGTGAAACAAACAAAGGCCAAGTTGCTTGAGAGAGTTATCATAAATATTGAGTAGCAGATATGGTTAAGAAAAAATATTGGTGAAGGAAAACATAATAAAGTGCTATTTGGAAACAAAAATCTATTGCGGGTGGCTCATATCATGGCATTGTTTCTTTTTGCTGTATTTGATATTGGTGATGCTACTGTTCAAAATAGACTATGGCAAATGGATACAACCAAAACTGAAAATTACATTAAGACTGCTCCATTTTTCCAAGTAATAATCTTGATATGTTTGTCTTCATCACCAGTCAAGCTTACCTAACAGTTCCATCTAGAGAAGCACTAGCGATATTGTTCCCGGAAGCAGAGAAGCAACATCGGCTGATTGGACTAGTGTGCCCCAAGAACGTCTCCTAAAAACACCACAGCAATTAAATATTTACTAAGATAATGGAATTGAAATTGCATATGCGAAATGGATAAAAGAGGAGGAGGAGGAGGAGGAGGAGGAGGAGAGAGGGTGGAGGGGAGAAAGAGCGTAAGAGAGAGAGAGGAAGAGAGAGAGGGAGAGAAAGTGAGAGAGACAGAGAGAAAGAGAGAGAGGGGGGGGAGAGAAAATGTAAAAATTAATTTTATATATGTTAAAAGTTAAAACTAGTTTTAGCTTATAAGCTAGTTTAAACTGGTTTTTTCTATTAAAACTGGTTTTATTTTTATGAACTGGTTTAAACTGGTGCACTGTATTGTAAACTGATTTAAAACCAATTTCTTATTTGACAAAGTAGTTTGGTTCAGTTTCTAAACCATTTAAAATGGTTTAGTGCAGTTTTAGTTTGGTTTATGAAAAAACTGAACCATGCACACCCCTACCTACGGGTAGGAGTGGGGCGGGTTCTATGCGGGTTATTGTAGGGTGGGGG
>NC_029793.2:146938622-146961427 GCF_000816755.2 Arachis ipaensis | reverse complement strand
AGATAAATACAGAAGAAGGGGGGGGGGGGGGAGGGGGGAGAGAGGAGGAGGAGGAGGAGGAGGAGGAGGAGAAAATAGGTAAAGCGTATACGTTAAAGTTAAGGTAATAGAATCATTTATAAATTAACGACACCACAAAAATCCTCTGCAAGAACCCCGTGTGATCAGGTTAGTCGGCTACAACGAAGAGACGAAGGCCCTTGTTATAGCGATCACGAAGAGATCTACCTTGACAATCCATTCGAACTGACCACTACTTCTGTTTGTATAGTTCTAATAATGAACCTTTTTACCTCGTCAGAATTACATTAAAAGTCAAAACCAACATAGGTAAACGGTATCAGATAAAACTTGTCATCGTAGTGGTTATAGTTTATGTCGTTTTTCTTTGTTACGGTACTATACTCGGTGGGCGTTATCTAAAAACAAAGGTTTATCGTGAAATAATACAAAAGGAAGTGGTTATAAAAAAGAATTGGTATAGACGATGAGTTATAAATACTATTGAGAGAGTTCGTTGAACCGGAAACAAACAAAGTGTACAAAATTATTTCTTATACCTGTATACTAAGTAGTTGAGGCCACAGATCTTTACGTTGGTATATAACACCGTGCCTTTAAAACAGAGAACTGACCCTTACATTTAGACTGGCGAACCATACACTTAACTGAAGAGTAACACTACCTTTAATAAGTTAACATAACTAGTATACTCTAAAGTTTAGTTTTATTAATTCAACAAAGAGAACTTTTTTCGACAATTATCCATGTAGTCTACCCACATAATTCCGTACCTTACATCTACGTTTCTCTCAACAAACACTAGAGTTATGTTGAGTTCGTAAAGGTTCCATAAATGACTTTTATTTTAAAATACCAGAGACACGTAACGAAAATACGAGAGAGACTGTGTATACACCAAAACGTCACAGAACCTGTATTTCACGTCAGGACACCTTGGATAAAAACATAGACGTCGTCCTAGACCTCCCATAAATAGTTTAAAATATAGTAAAAAAACAACTGTACAACTAAAAAAACAAACCAGTATACTAAAAGACAAAATTGTCATAAAATGAGGTTAAATCAAAGCTATACATGTAAATGAAAGACTAAAAACCTGTATTCCTACTTTCATATCAATATATGGTAAACCACTCGATAGGACGGAAAGTAGTATAAAAGTTACGGGTAGAAAATACATCAAATAAAAAAGAATAATAATGTTACAACGTATGAAAAATCGTACCCTCATACTCATAGTATAACAGACACATCACGACCAAGGTTAATAAAACTGTTGGACCCAAAACGAAGAGAGTGACACACCTTGTACTTCTGCACCTTTGGGTACCATACACGAAGAAACACATCTTATAAACACATTTAAAAAACCGTTACTAATTAAAACCTAGAGTATTTCTGTCAGGAAGGAGAACCTCTTCTAGGTGGTCGATAATGAAGAGATACGAAATTAGTGTTACCTTTCTAAAATCGACGAAGACGACAACTACCTTACTAGGTGTACAAACCATAGGAAATAAATCAGTAGACCGATGAAACGTCGCAACTACATAAAAACACGAAACATATACTTTAGTTTATAAAAACATAAGTAACGTAGATCTTTCAATAATATAAATAGGAACTATCTCAACGGTTATGTCATTTCAAGTAAACAGACCATTTTTTTACGACGGTTATAAACAGGAAAAAATTTTCCACTCTCAATATGAAATACATAATTGACCCCAGGGTACCCACGGTGAAGTAGGAATTAATCGGTTTCTGTACAGACGACCGGATGTTTAATGACCGACCGGACGTGTACTAAGAAGATAGTCAAGATAAGAAAAACCTGGCCTACTCTGATCGTAAAAATCGGACCCGAGACTGTCCTTCCGTTCATGATATTACATTGTAAAACGGTACATACGTCGAAGACTGTACCTAAAATGTGAAGCATGATTAACCACGAAACAAAAGTCTAAAAACTCACCTCAAACGTTTTAGTTCCAGTTTAAGATACCAGTTCTCTGACGTCATCCATACAAAGAAAAAACTGTGGACTACGAACCGACGTCCACACTTTAGGGTGACACTTCACGTGAACCAACGAGAAATATCGAATACTTTAGTTTATATGTCAAATAGTCTCAATAGCAATCATAAATAATAAACTCCGTTAAAGTTCACAACAAGAACTTCCTTAAACATTCTTGATAATGGGTAATGGATTTCGACTGAAATACCTCATTTAAAAGATTTATCATAGTTACATTTTTGTAAACCGGATCCAATTATCATACTTTAATAGATATCGAGTTAGGTTTAAAACTCCCCACACAACACCGTGACGACATCAAAACAATGAAGGAAAAAGATAAAACCTGTAAAATCAAGTAAATACGGTACGGTACACTCCCTAAAAGAACATAGAGGTAACGAAGACAGAAGCGTATACCTATACAAGTTTCTTAACTAAACGTCGTAAAATACAAAAATAAATTGTCCAAGAGAATGGGAGACTTTCCAAGTGTTATAACGTCTGTACTCTACCGTAATCTACGTTCACCCTCTTCTGAGAACCATTGCAGATCAAGTCAATCTCGGGGGTATATGGTCCAAATACAAAGGACTTAAGAAGAGTATGAGACTAATCTCTAAGTCAAAGTTCCCTGATGATAAATGAACACCGGAGTATAAAGACTAATAGAATCAATAGATTGTACAATTACAGAGTAGGAGAGTACAGTCCAAGTTCCAGTAAATTTACCAACCTCTTGTGAAGGAGTACCACGAGGATAATGACGACACCTAACCGTAGGATGGAGCGGGTAAAAGGACTGACCTAGTCGACTATTGAGACAGGCTCACTGTAGAAATAGTATCGCAGTGTACAACATTCAGCTAAAAAAAGTAGAAAGAGACCTGTTGTAAATTCAACCTTAATAACCTAAGAATACAACATTAGACAGACAATAAAATATAAAAAATAAATTGCTTAATTTCTACTAAACAACCGTAAACATACGTTAAATGAAAACACATATAAATATGAAAACAAAAAAAAGAGGTAGGAAAAATGAAAAATGGTACACATACATAATATAAAATTTAAAATTCATAATCTTAGAAGTCAAATTAAAGTATAGAAAAATAAAATAAAATAAAATAAATAAATCATTTAACTCGAAATATAATCACACAAATGATAAATCCCAAAAATAGAAATTGGATTACGTTCTCCATATTTATGGAGGATTTGATAATATCGGTAGAATGTTTCTACAATCTCCTTACTTTCGAGAAAAATCAAAACACTATTTTAGTACTACACCTGTTTTCTCCAACCCACTTGGGAAGAGCGAAGAGACTGTTTCTTTAACTTTCGCCAAACCACTGCAATAACTACTACGACCAATATTAACGAACTCGCTACCACCAACTAACAACTAATGTACCTGACTAAGCCGATCCCTTTCACTTTTTCTTCTCTCGATTTCTTTTGACTTTCTTCTCGTTAAACGTTATGCATTATACATAACAAACAACACACAACACATATAAATTCCATGATCATAAATATAACGTTCGATTCATTCCTTTAACGATCATAAATACCTCAAACTTACTTGAACCAAAATATCTTAACTAAAACCCATTTTCACTTAAACACAGTTGTACTAAAACAAACCATTAACAAGACCGGGTCAAGTTATTCATAGCTTCCAGGTGGTTCATCTGGGTGCTGGGCCGGCATGCTACTCTGCGGGTAGTGCACTGTGCTAGAGGACACCCTCCTAGATCTGTCAATCATCTTTGAAGATTCCCCAACCCGAATTCACTCTCCCAGGTGAACTACTTACCCCTATTTTCTAGGAGTCCATGCAGTGGTATTGGGGTTAGAATGGCAGAATAATATGCCTGCAAATGAAACCGTAGCCTCACAGGAACATCCACCGGGTGGCTGCTGATGACCGTTGTATGGAGTGGAGTTAAGAGCGCGAGCCCAAAGCTAGGAGTGGAGGTGGTTAGGTTGCTTGATAGCTTGTTACCGCGGCAAATACCCCTGGACTGGGCTCAACTACTACCTCCGAAAGGCGGTCAACCTGCTCGGTCTTCTTCCCTACCCCCCCCCTGGAGTGTAGACAAGTTTTCCCGGTACTATTTCCCCCTCTTCCCTTCGGCTTGTGGATTCCACCACTTGTACACAAATATGTGGATTTAGATCAGGCCCTGTGCTCCTCGTAGTTCTAATTCAACCGTTTGCGCAAAGGCCCCCGGACCGTGATCCTCGAGCATTAAGCGGAGGAACCACGGTGGCACCGTGGCGGTGTGTTACGAGGACTTAACGTCTCGATAACATTAAGGAGGTGCCAATGGGACCTCCTACACGAACACTGCAGCCATCACGTGGTGTGCGTCGCTAAATATCCTCCAGCAACGCGGTATGGATATCACTCCCATGGTAAATTCAATTTAGCACTCCAGCCTTCGTCGAAGATTCGGTTTTGATTCAATAAGATGCTATTCGTTAACAATAAGATATGATGTGGCAAGATCGGATTTGGTACTTTTTCTGTGGATACCGTGGAGGATTTTCGATAGATCGTTCGTGGTTAAGCTAGATTTTTCGTTGTTGTTTTTCCTTTGGTTCTACCGTTACCGCCTCTCATTCGTTTTACCGTGTCGATTTACCAGTGGATGGTTGTTAACGCTGCGTTTTTCCATGACCTTCAACCTTTAGCGTCCTGAGAGCACTGGCATCGTTCTTTAGTTGTTCGTTCCTCCCTTTACCGTTAACGTCTTCCCTCCCTTTTACCCACTCATACCATTCGTCAATACTTTTTTTTTTTTTTCTCTTTTCCTTTTACTATTATCCTTTGCTCTCACCTTTTGCATTGACTTCTTCTTCGCGCTTTCCGATCCCCATCTTATTTGGAAAGGTGCACGAAAGTTTAGTGTAAATTTGTGTAAATTACAGGGCCCGTACTATTAGCTTCACCGCAGGAGCTTATCCCCCAATCCCCGTTGGGGGTGTGCGCTCCTTTCGTGATCTCCGGACTTGAGAACGACTTTTCGGTACAACCCGTTTTTGGTGGAGAGTACCCTTGTGCCCATCAGCTTATGCAATCAGTGCTCAGAGCGCTGAACTACGTAACCTCCGTGACAAGACCGGATTGGGTTATTCATAACCTCCAGGTGGTTCGCCTGGGTACTAGGCCGAGTCGTGCACTGTGTTGGAGGACACCCTCCTAGATCTGTCGAGCGTCTTCAAAGATTCCCCGACCCGGGTTTACTCTCTCGGGTGGGCTACTTACCCCTACTTCCTCTCCCTGGATAAGGAGAGGAGTTTATGTAGTGGTATTGGGATTAGATCGACGGAATAGCATACCTGCAAATAAAACCATATTCTCACAGGAACGTCCACCGGGGTGGACGATTGGGTGGCTGCTGATGACCGTTGTGTGGAGTGGAGTTAAGAGCACAAGCTCAAGACTAGGAGTGAAGGTGGCTAGGTTGTTTGATGGCTTATCATTGAGATATGTTTTAACTAAAGCTATCTTACTTATAACAAACATATTACAATCAATTTTAATGAAAATCTATCTATTAATGATTTTTTCTGTACTGTAATTTAATACATAATAGAAAAATTTGTACAAATTTAAAAAACTATAAAAAAGATTATATAAAAATATAACATAAAAGAGATTATGAGAAAAATCATAAGATATTAAAAAATGATAATAATAAATATTAATTAAAAAACAAATTAAACGAGATGAATTATTTTTGTTGTTAAGTATAATATTTTTTATTGTTGTTACCTGTATTATATGTTCCTGTTGTTAATATTTTAATATGCGGTTTGAGTTATAAAGAAGTAGGAACACGATACCTTAGAATTGTTTTTCCTATACCTTCAAAAGACTTTAAATACCGCAGTAAACTAACCTAAGTACATCTTCACTAATTTACTGATCTAAAATATTTTTAATGTTATTATAATGTTTCGGTTTGTTTTTTTTAGTATTAAAAAAAATAGAATTATTCGCAAATTTACCTGGTGCTCTACTTTGACATCAGGAAAATCTTCTTCACCACAAACTTCTCCACTAATTTCTGCCACAGAAGTAACTGTTAATTTTTTTTATTTTTAATTTGAAATAAACAATCAATGGTTACTCAATCATTTAATAATTGCTATCTCAGCCTAAAGACCAAGTGCTTTTTTATTTCTTCTCTTTTCTGTTTGGCTAGTTTCTTAGCCTGATAATTGCTATTTTAGTCTCAGTATCATGTTAATTCAACAAAAGTGTATCAGTAGAAAGTAGTAATCAACTAAATTAAAGAGCTTAGATCAAGTGAATAATCAACATCACTTAACAATATGGAAGCAGTCTTGAAGAGCATATACCTATACTTGGACTTTCATGAACTGTTTGCATGGTATCGCCTGATCCACCATTTCCAACACGGTCATTCAATGCCACAGTTGAATTATCACCTGACTTGGAAATGACATACTCAGACTGAATATTTGCAGCTCCATTCACAACTGAATCTTGGTTAATTTCTGTTTGAACTGCTCGTGGAACAGCAGTTGGGGAAACCTCTGGAAAACCTCTTGACATCTGAGAACTTTCCTCCCGCAAATTGCTCAATGAACTAATGCTTCCTTCCATACTTCAATCACAACTAATTAGAAAAACCAAATATTTATATCTCATTAGAGTCTCGAGAGAATTGAACATGCTTACCTCCTATAGTGTGATAATTTCGCCTCTTTCTCATCAAGCAAAGCCTGAAGCTCTGCCAATTTAATATTCAGATTCAGGATATCTTTTTTGAGTACGTTGGTGGCATTCATCTCTGAACTGATCTTCAGCAGTGCAGGTAGCCGTGATTTTTATTAAGGATAACTATTAACTACATTAAAAATTACATCGAAAACATAAAAATCAGAGTTATTTATAATACTTAGAGGAGTAATTGTGAAGGATATGAGTTCCATTGAATATCTCGCTAAAGAAGTTTCTGACAGAAAGATGCAAGGCCTCATACCACTCCTTGGAGAAACAAACCCGAAATTCAGGATCCAGGTTCGGATTCTTAACATAAGGAATCGCTGCATCATCGCAATTCAAAATCACAATTACACTCACAACAGATTAGAGAAAAACAACGTCGACAGCAAAACGCACCGAACCAGCGAGTCCAATCCTGTGAGCGTTGCAAGAGGTCACTGCCATGGACAGCGAAGAAGTCGATGACTCTGTCCCTGCGATTGGCTTGCAAGGCGTGAACCACGTAGAAGCGGAGAAGAGAAGTTTGGATTTTGGAGAGCGTAGAAAGGAGTGCGGTTTCGGAAGAAGAGGAGAGGTAGTGCTTAAAGAAGGAGAGGAGGGCAACGAGCCTATCGGCTTGGAATTTGGGAACGTAGAGGGAGAAGATGAGGTCGAGGATCTTATCGACGTGGAAGCCCTTTCCAAGATCGGTTCGGAGCTCAGAGTCGTAGGATTGGAGAGTGTTGGTGAAGCCTCGGAAGACGAGGAACTCCCGAACCAGCTCCTCCGCGGACTGCATGTTCTCCATTAGCAGAGAGAGCGTGGGTTGGGGACTGGCAGAATGCGGCGCTCTTTAGGAGCGTTTGTTGGGAAAAATTTTCAATTTGTTATTTGAATTACTATTGAACGCTGTGGTTTTGGATTTTATTTGATAGACGTTAATGAAACATTGAAAAAACAAATTGAGTTGCTACTTACTACTACTTAAAATTTGAGAACGCAAGTAGAATAAATTGGAAATTGAGGAACCACGTTAATCGCTGAGTTAAACTTTAGTATTATTTTGTGTCAATTGAAATTTAAAAATCAAATTGAGTTATTAGGAACCATCATATACGTGTCAGCCATGTAAGGCCGTTGTTCTTTTTGTTGAGTCACAGTCTCACAGACTTGAATTCACATTTGATGATTTGAACTTGAAGACACCAAAGCAATGGAAAAGGGGAAGCCATATAACTAATCATATCCTCTTGGCCGACCACAACACATGAAACTAACCTTTTTCAAACTTTGTACTTCGTAGCTCAACCACCGCTAACAGTATTTATTAATTGTGCTTTTCTTCTCCAAATAGAACACTGTATTTTCTTCAATATATAACACCATGGCAAACTATCATGAAATCTTGGTTCTTTTTTCACTAACATATTACTATATATACAAACTAAAGAGTTGCATGTTAAATATGAAAAGTGCTGCTTTTTCATTTCATTGCTATGGGGCTAGAGTTCTTGTTATGGTCTTGGGGTGTTTCATCAGTAGCTGCGTTTCTTCTAATCAGATTGGTTTGGGCTCGAGGTTATTGGCTAGTAAGGGACAAACATGGGTTTCTGATAATAATACATTTGCTTTTGGGTTCACAAAATCAGAGAATGATAATCGATTATTTCAGCTGGGCATTTGGTTTAATGAGCTTCCAGGAGATCCAACACTGGTTTGGTCACCTAACAGGTATTTCTCCTACCAGTCTCATTCTCATTAGTCTTAGTATGATATCATTCAACAAAAATGATATGCAATTAAATTGTTCTTGTAAGTATAATGAGTCAAATCTCACACCAATAATCTATTATTTTTTATCTGTTATCTATTACATATTTTATGAGGATTGAAAAATGTCGATGCATAAATTTTCTTTCTAAAATACCTTTTGTCATATACAACATAAAAAACATATATATTTAAACTAATCTCATACTTATCTTTATGAGTAGATGGTCAAATTAGAAAGATCATTCATTCTCCAAATTAATTCTAAAAGATTTTTTTAATTAAATTTGTCTTTTAAATATTTTAAATTAGTCATGTTAGTCATTTCCTTACTTTGTTTGTTGATTGTGTTAAAATTTGCTAATGCGACACGTGAAGTGACATCCCAACACATATCTAAGAGTGTTAATTGACTATTAATATGATTAGTTTATGAAATTAGATATTGGAGATTAGATGGCTAGTTCTGATTTTTCACTTAAACAAAAGAGAAAGTCATAAATCATATCTCCATCTAGTCTTTTAGTCTTTACAACAGCTTTTGCAAGTTATCATCATCTCTATATATGCCAAGTTGCAACATTTTTCATTTTCCTTTTGAATCCAAATAGAGACTCTCCTGTATCCAAAGATGCAATGCTGGAGCTGGACACAACCGGCAACCTTGTCCTCATGGACGGAGACACCACCGTTTGGGCTTCAAACACCTCAGGTGCTGGTGTAGAAGCAGCAACCATGGAAGAATCCGGTAACTTCATTCTCCATGACAGTAGAAAAAACCTTGTGTGGCAGAGTTTTTTGCAACCATCTGACACACTCCTCCCAAACCAGCCCTTAACAGTTTCTTCAGAGTTAACCTCATCAAAGTCTTCCTCTCATGAAGGCTACTATGCTCTCAAAATGCTTCAACAGCCTACTTCTTTAAGCCTTGCCTTGACTTACAATCTACCTGAAACTTCCAAGGCTTCGGAGGAATCATACACCAACTATTCCTATTGGCAGGGTCCTGATATCTCGAATGTGACCGGAAAAGTTATAGCAGTTTTAGGCCAAGCCGGAAGCTTTAGAATTGTTTACGGAGATGCCTCTGATGGAGCAGTTTATGTTTATAAGAATGACAACGACGATGCAGGTTTGTCTGCTGCAGTTCACCAATCTACACAATTGACCGTTCTTCGAAGATTAACCCTGGAAAAGAATGGCAACTTGCGTTTGTATCGATGGGACGATGATGTAAATGGGTCGAGACAATGGGTGCCAGAATGGGCTGCAGTTTCAAATCCATGTGATATTGCTGGAATTTGTGGCAATGGAGTTTGTCATTTGGACAGAACCAAGACAAATGCCTCTTGCACTTGCTTGCCAGGAACTTCTAAAGTTGGCAAGGAAGGCCAGTGCTATGAGAATTCATCTCTTGTTGGAAAATGCAATTCAAGGCGCGAAAGCCAGACATCGCAGTTTAGGATTTCAACAGTGCAGCTAACAAATTATTACTATTCTGAATTTTCAGTGATAGCTAACTACAGTGATGTTGCTTCAGTATCAAAATGTGGGGATGCTTGCTTATCAGACTGCAACTGCGTTGCATCTGTTTATGGGCTAGATGAGGAGAGACCATACTGCTGGGTGTTAAGGAGCTTGGATTTTGGTGGTTTTGAGGATACTAGCTCAACCTTGTTTGTGAAGGTCAGAGCAAACAGCTCAGTGACACCATATGGCAAAGCTGGAGGGTCTAATAGCTCTTCGGATGGGATGGGGAGTGTGAAAGAGAAGGCTGTGATTATTCCAACTGTTCTGATCATGATGGTTCTCATTGTGCTGCTATGCTTATTGCTGTATTACAGTGTTCACAGAAAAAGAATGTTGAGAAGAGAAATGGAAAGTTCCATGATCTTATCAGGTGCTCCCATGAATTTCAGTTATCGCGATATGCAAATCAGGACTAGCAACTTTTCGCAGCTGCTAGGAACAGGTAGTTAGTGTATCCTATATTGAGTGTTTTGATTGAGTTTAAATACTTGCTAACTGTACATATTTTGCAGGTGGATTTGGGAGTGTGTACAAAGGAAGCTTGGGAGATGGGACACTAATTGCAGTTAAGAAACTTGACAGAGTTCTGCCACATGGAGAGAGAGAATTTATTACTGAAGTGAACACCATTGGCTCAATGCATCATATGAATTTAGTTCGCCTATGCGGCTACTGCTCCGAGGGATTGCATCGGTATGCATTGTTACTTGACAATCAAGTTATTAAATTTTCTTCTAAACATCTAAAAAATCTGAGTTGGCTATCAAAGCAGAAGTTTTTGTTGTTAAAACAATTGCTTATTTGGCAGGCTGCTAGTTTATGAGTTCATGAAGAATGGTTCCTTGGATAAGTGGATCTTCCCTTCATATGAAGCAAGAGATAGAGTACTAGATTGGCCAACACGGTTTTATATAGCTGTAGCTACTGCACAAGGGATAGCTTACTTTCATGAGCAGTGCAGGAACCGGATAATACATTGTGACATCAAACCTGAAAACATATTGTTGGATGAAAACTTTTGTCCTAAAGTGTCTGATTTTGGATTAGCCAAATTGATGGGAAGGGAGCACTCTCATGTGGTGACAATGGTAAGAGGGACAAGAGGTTATTTGGCACCAGAATGGGTTAGTAATCGCCCTATAACCGTAAAAGCCGATGTTTACAGCTATGGGATGCTTCTCTTAGAGATAATTGGTGGCAGGAGAAATCTTGATATGTCCTTTGATGCAGAGGATTTCTTCTATCCTGGTTGGGCTTACAAGGTGTGTTTCATATATTAGTGTTCAGTGTTCTTCTATCCTTAATTAATTGTTGTTGAATGAACCGTGCAACTTTATTTACTTGTTTTTCCGAATCAGAATGAACATAAAAGGCTACACTCATTATAAGACCATACGCTGGGATGATAAGCCCATTGAATTCTAATTAAGGATGATGCTGTTTAAATAAAACCAACAAGTGTTAACTAGATAAATAATGTTCATGTCATGTTTGGTTACTGTAGGAGATGACTAATGGATCTACAATCGAAGTGGCAGATAGAAGACTAAATGGGGTGGTTGACGAAGAAGAGCTAATGAGAACTCTGAAAGTTGCATTTTGGTGCATCCAAGATGTGGTTTTCTTGAGACCAACAATGGGGGAAGTGGTGAGGATGCTAGAAGGATCAACCAACATTAACATGCCTCCAATGCCTCAGACAGTACTAGACTTAATTGAGGAAGGCTTAGAACATGTATATAAAGCCATGAAAAGAGAGTATAACCCTTCCAGCTCATCAACCATTACAAGCCATCTGACATCTCGAGCCACATGTAGCAATTCCACAATGTCACCAAGATAATGTTTCAACTTCAAAGAAGAAAAGAAACGATTGTGCTCTCACCAATACAAATATATAATAAACATACAAGTTTTAATTAGATAGATATACATGAAAACATAATTCAGTAAGTCATCAGTTCACCGTAGATAGGGGGACAACTATTATTGGAAAAGATCAAATCACACAAAGAACTATACTGCTTGATCTATGCAGGTAAAAAGTATTAATCATATCTGTGAAATTGAACATGTTCACACAGAGCTCACGCATCAAACATAACTTTTGATGAAAGAGCTGTAGTTTGTGAGTTTATCCCAATATCTGGACCACAGCATAACTCCTCCATATTTAGTTGAATTCTTGACTATTGGAAGAACTTCTGAAGTTAGATTTGCCGGAGGGATAAAGCCGGTAATAGAAGCATTAATTGCAGCAGGTAGCCCTAAGAAAATCATATCTGCATGGATATTTGAAGTCCAAATTCCCCAATAATCTTGAAGACCAGTTATATTTCCTTTATTGTACTCACATTGATGGTTGTTATAGAATTGAACCCAAACATAGTCAAATAGGCCAGTGCTGAGAGCAGTTCCAAGACAAGTATCAGGGAAAGGACATTGTGGTGCAGCAGTTAGGTACACTTTCTTGCTTTGGTTGTTGTAACTGGAGAGGTTTTTGGCAAGATCGTCCCAGTAATGGTATTGCCCACCCTCAATAACGAAATCAATTCCATCCAGGACAGCATCCCCTAGCGGCCGCAAAGAAGATTGTCCACCCAAGAAGTTGTTCCACAAGTATGCTGCTACCTGGCCTGCATCCACGCTTGAAGTGAGTGTGTAGTTTTGGAAGGTAGCTCCTCCAATGGAAAGCATGACCTTGATGTTCTTGGCTTGACATGACTTGATATCAGAACTCAAAACAGTGCATTGACCGGTGTGGGCGTCACAATGGCCAGCAAGATTCAAAACTGGATTTGTGCCGTTCCCAAATGCAGATAGGAAAGCTATGTTCACAAATGCATAGTTCCCAGAAGCACAAGTTTCTTCCAAGGTTCCCTCATCTCCACGTTGACCCCAGTAGATGGCAATTCCACCTGCATTATTTGAGCTTATTGCTATAATAGTTGGCAGAAAGAATGATAGGAGTGCAATTACAATGATCAAATATGAAGCCATCAAAGTTGCTTGAAACTTTGATAAATGAGTTGCTCACTAGTCGCTAAGAATCACTTGTGTAGTGTAACACTGTAGCCTTTCCAATTGAAGTTGTTCATTTTAAAAATGGCACTCCTTATAAAGTCTTAGAAAATAGTGTATACCAAATACCATAACTGTCATGAGAAAATGCGGAAAAAAGTGAATAGTGACCTGCATTGAAATAATCATAAGTTGTGAGACATGAACCAAATCGTACGTGAGGAATGAGGAATGATTAAGAAGTATCATGTTTCTTCATGTTGATTGTATCCGCGAAATCAAATTTTAAGCCGTAATGTTGTACTCTTTGACTTTTGAAAGGCCGTGCTTCGACGCATCTTTGTCTTATAGTCAGAAACATATTACAAGGATTCGGTCAGATTATATTCCGAAGTATTTGCTAAATGCATATATATTATCTCCTACATTAGAACTGGATTTTGCATAATGACAATGTTTTATCTTAACTAAATCAGATAGCGGTGCCTTTTTTGCTACTTTCTTTATGTCTATAAGCAAAATCCAGGAATCTAGTCACTTGGTATGGTTGCGTTTTTCATTGCTACATTAACAAATGAATGAAATGATAATCATTAAAGTAAAAGAGTTTATTTCTATCCACATATTTAGAAAACCCAAATTCCAACTTAACATACACCAGACCCTAAATGTTGAGTTTGTGAAAAACAACCATAATAATTTGATAATGACTAATATTATAATGTTAGATTGAAAATCCCAAAATATTTGTGATATGTGTACTTTGTGCATAAAAATAAAATATTTAAAATAGGCCAAATTGCAACATCCAATTCATTCACTTCTTAAACCCATATCCAATGAGATTAACACTCCAACCAAACACTTATGTTCAAAATAGGATTCAAGCATTCGAAAAAGAAAAAAAATTATAAATCTTGAACTGAAAAGGAAAGAGAGGAAAAAAGTCAACATTTAAAGCCAAAAAACAAAATCAAATATGATTTGATTCAGAGACAAATTAGAGAAGCCAAGTTTTCATTTTTGTGCTTTAATTCTAATTTGTTGAAACGGCCTTCCTCCTAAATGCATCATTTGGGTAATATGAAGAAAATAGAGATGGCGTATCTCTACAATAAATCAAAGGTCATGATTAAAATTTGGGGTCAAAGAATGGATCAATGATTCAGATTGTTAAAGTCAGAAGAAATAAGAAGAAAAAGAAACAACTAGGTAAGGATTCAAGCCAACTCTAATCGTTGTTGCTGTCCCATCTTTTTATTGCGCTTCTTTGTCATTCTCAATAAAGCTGAATTCTCTTTTGCATACTTGATGATGCGTCACATAAATGATAACAAGAAAATAAAACTTCTTATCTGAAAGGCGGTGATGTAATAAAACAATCTAAGAAAAAAAGGGACTAAAACGGGAAAGAACATTGTCATGAAAGAAGAAGGAGATGAAAGTCTTCATCCACCCTCGGCTGCTTCATATGTGGTCAGGAGAGCATTTTCGTCATTTTAGAGTTAAAAGGGATAGAATGGTAATCTCGTCACATTCAAAGATTTGAATACTAGAAGAATTGTACCATACCGGTCTTTGACATCAAGAAGACCAAGAGTCGGTCTCAAAAACAGTGATGCTGAAATAGCGACAACTCATAAAGCCTATTGGGTTAAGGCAGGACAACAAGAAGTCCAATAATACTTTTCAAAATCAATGGGAGGTATAATTTATTATTAATTTTCGATTTTTTTAGGCATTTATTTTAATTTGTTTTGATGTTAGAGGTTGTTGGAAGATTTGATTTGCTTCTGATTTGCTTAGTAGTAATTTTAGGAATTTTAAATTCAAATTAAATCTGATCTAATCTGATTTAAATTAGTTATCATATATCTTTAGAATTTTAAATTTAAGATCAAATATGATTTAAATTAGTTATCTTATCTTTAGGAGATTTAAATTAAGTTATCTTATCTTATCTTTTAGTTAGTTCATCCCTCTGATCTAATTTGTCAAGTACAGGTTCTTTGAAGGTCTAGTAGGGAAAACTCTTCCGGTGACCTAGGTTGTTAACAACAAGTTTCTTAAAGGTCTAGTAGAAAAATTCTTCCGGTGACCTAGGTTGCTAAGAACAGGTTTCTTAGAGGTATAGTAGGAAAACTCCTTATCTATCTTTTTATGTTTTTGCTGCGTCATTCCTCCATTTTTTCTTATCTCTTTATCTTTCGTTTTAATTTCTCGTTTTAATTTCTTCTTATCATCTGGTATCAGTTACAAGTCGTAGGTAAATTCTTATTTATCTACACGTTCCATGGATCTTGTTTAGTCTCTTTGTTTTTTTCTCTTTAATTTCTGCAAATTCACTTTAGATTAAAAAAAACAAAAAAAAAGAGTTGTAAAAAAAATGATTGAGTATTACAATAGTGATGATGAAGGAATCTCATATGCGAAAAAGGGTTCTCGGTTGCAAATCTCTGCATTTAAAGAGATGAATAATCTTGAAGCTTATGTCGGATGGGAAAGGAAGGTAGAGTCGATTTTTGCAAATTGCATCCTTTCACAGGAAAAAAAAGTTCGACTGGTACAAGCCAATTTTTTCGATGCTGCCCATATATGGTAGATTGAATTAGGAAGATCTAGAAGACTGTATGAAAAAAGTCTAATTTGCACCTTGGAGAAGATGAAAAAAATTATGAGAAACCAGTTTGTGCCATCATCATACTACATAAGGAATCGGGTTGTGCCACCATCATACCACAACGAATTTTTTAGAAAATTTTGTACGTTACAACAAGGTTCACAATTAGTGATGGAGTACCACAATGAGTTTCTTTATTTGATGGACAAAGCCAATATTAAACTGAGTCCTGAGGTTCTTATGGAACGATTTTTGATTGGATTACGCGAAGAACTTGCAGATAAAATATAACGCTACCGTTACGAGACCATGGAGGATTTGGTCAAAGTAGCCATTTACATGGAGTATATGCAACAATTTATAGCAACTTGGCGGTCCAAAGGAGCAAAATTTGAGGATCAGACAAAAGTCAAAGTTTCTGACTTCAAGAAGGGTATTATAGATCGACATAAGAAAAAAATTTCTTCTATGCCTATCTTTCATTCTTCTTCAAAGCCAGAGATGGAAGAATTTGTTGAGTATATTATAGAGGGTGATGTGTCCTTGGAAGATTCAAAAGTACAGAATTTCTCAACTAGATCATTGGAATGTGAGCAATTTGAAAAATATGAAAGAAAAGAAACTGAGAAAGAGAGTGAGTATTTGAGTGAAAAGAATCCATATTTGATTGAAAGCGAGAGTTTTGAGAGAAAAAACGAGACTAGCGAGCGAGAGGAGTCTATGAGTGAAAAAGAAACTGAGAAAGAGGGTGAGTGTTTGAGTGAAAAGAATCCATGTTTGATTGAAAGCGAGAGTTTTGAGAGAAAAGAGGAGAATAGTGAGCGAGAGGAGTCAATGAGCGAAAAAGAAACTGAGAGTAATAAACACACTTGTGAGAGAGATCTAGAAAGTTCTAGCTTAGACAAGAGTACATTAGTATCATTGAATTTTATGGAGTCCTTAGTTTCTCATATATCTAACCATGAAATTTTTAGTATTTTTATATCAACTCTCCTAGGTTTTGTAGATTCACTGGTCAATTATAGAGGCATTAATATGGATGAAAAGGAAGAAAGACAAATTGCATACTTTGAACAAAATGGTGAAAGTATGGTTAAAAAGATTGAACTTGCACACATGAGGGAACATAGCCACAATTTAGTGGATAGAGAAGAGCCATCAAACCATAATATTTGAACCTGGAGATTGAGTTTGGATTCATTGGAGAGAAAAAGAGCTTCTCATTCAAGATTCGAGGACGAATCTTTTTAAAGAGCGAGAGGATGATACGTGATTAGGAGGGCATTTTTGTCATTTTAGAGCTAAGAGGTAGAATGGTAATCTCGTCACATTCAAAGATTTGAATACTAAAAGAATTGTACCATGCCGGTCTTAGACATCAAGAAGACCAAGAGTCCGTCTCAAAAACAGTAGTGGTGCTGAAATGGCGACAACTCATAAAACTTATTGGGTTAAGGCAGGACAACAAGAAGTCCAATAATGCTTTTCAAAATCAATTGAAGGCATAATTTATTATTAATTTTCGAATTTTTTAGGCATTTATTTTTATTTGGTTTGCTGTTAGAGGTTGTTGGAACTTGGAAGATTTGATTTGCTTCTTATTTTCTTAATAGTAATTTTAAATTTAAATCAAATCAAATCTAATCTGATAAGATCAAATCTGATTTAAATTAGTTATCATATATCTTTAGAATTTTAAATTTAAATCAAATCTGATATAATCCAATAAGATCAAATATTATTTAAATTAGTTATCTTATCTTTAGTAGATTTAAATTAAGTTATATTATCTTATCTTTTAGTTAGTTTGTTATGGGCCTATTTAAACACTTTTGGTGAGACAATTTACATAACTTTTTAATGAATAAAATTTTTTTAATGCTTTATGCACGTTTTTTTAGTGTGATTAAGTGAAGTGAGTAATTTTTTTCGCTTGTTGCATGAAGAAGATTGAAGGATCCAACACTAAGGTGATCTGCGTGGTGGTCTCTTTCAATGTTCATCCCCCTAATCTAGGTTGTCAAGTATAGGTTCTTTGGAGGTCTAATAGGGAAAACCCTTCCGGTGACCTAGGTTGCCAAGAACAAGTTTTTTAGAGGTCTAGTAGGAAAACTCTTCCGGTGACCTAGGTTGTTAAGAACAGGTTTCTTAGAGGTCTAGTCGAAAAATTTCTTATTTATCCTTTTATATTTTCGCTGCGTCTTTCCTCCATTTTTTCTTATCCCTTTACTCTTTGTTCTAATTTCTTCTTATCACTGCCAGTATATCCTCCTCCAATAAGTATTTGGTCAATGGCGTAGTGAAAGATGTTCTACAAGAATTTATGAATCTGACCAAACATCTCATCAACTAGAGCAAACAAATAAGAAAATTGGCAATTCAAAATAAAAATTCTTTGAGAAAGTCTTATAACCGAGTTGAAGTGCTTCTTAAGTACATTGATTTCTTAGAAGATAAACCGGTCCAATCTGATAAAAAAGATGAAGAGATCTTGAAAATCGAAGATGAAAGATCTCATGGCTAGTCCAGTGTCTTTGTTGCGTCTGCTTAAAAACTATTTCTATATTTATATTGTGATCTTTTGATATTTTTTTCTTTATCTAGATGACTGTAATCTGATTGATGGAATTTAAAATTTTGAACTGATGACTGTTTCTGCTTAACAAAATTATGTGCAGAATATATTTTACCTTCTTGATAATAAAAGGGGAGTTAATATGAAAATGAATTGAATCAATTTGGCTGTAGGCTATTTGTTTGATGCTGCATTATAGACTTTGAAGCTTGATAATTTTTAAAATACTAGTACAATATTGTAATGTCTCAAGATTTTTCTAAAATATTTTATATTTAATTTCTTCTATTGCTATCCTACCCCCTCAAATGTTATCAAAATACTTATTCTACCCTTATCCATTTTATCAAACTCTAACCTTAATTCCAAAATTAAACCCACTCACATTCTCACACAAAACACCTACGCACAAAGAAAACAAAAGAGAGAAAGAGGAATGAGGGGTTCAAAGGAGAGAAGGAGACGAGGGGAGGGAAAGACAGCGCTGGCAGAGGGAGGTTCGCCGTCGCCGTCACAGACAGAACTCACAGAGAGGCTCGAGGAAGGAGAGTGATGCGCGTGCGAGAGAAAGAGAGCGACAACTTAAGATAGAGAAGGAGACCACGATGGAGAAGAGGGAGGAGGTGTTGCTTCTGCCACCACCAAGTTGTCGCCGCCGCCAAAGAACCCAAAGAGATAGACTTTGAGAAAGGGGAAGGAAAACGCGACGGAGTTTGTCGCTGGCAAGGGGGGTGTTGGTAGTGGGTGTTGCCACCGTTGTTGTTATTGTGGAAGGAGGCCGCTGTCGAGCTGTGTGGCGCTATTGTCGCCGGAAAAACCACCGCTGGAGCCTCTGCCAGCTTGACCCAGCTCTGTCCTTTATTATTCCTTCACTGGAGCCTTTCGCCACTGCCCTTGCCCTTTTGAAAACGCCTTGCACCTTTATCAGTTTTGTTTCACCACCATTCTAGCCTGGTTAGTGGTTGTTTGTTCTGTTTTGGCTTTGCCACTGTTTTACCATTGCCATTGATGATGTTGTCGTTGCTCTGTCTTTAGCCGTTGTTGCTGCGTGCCACTAGTTTGCTGCTCCCGCTCCATTATGTCTCGATTCGTTGTTTTGTTTGCCTGTCGGAGCTGCCGCTTCTGCGCTCTTCCATTCCATTCTACTTCAATTATCCTCACCCTTTAATTCGACAATTCGGGTTTGGTCTCTTCGGTCCTTTGGACCACGTTGTGAGTAAGCTTTACATTTATAACTGTTAATCTTGTGGTTTATGCTATTATAAGTTTTTAATTATATTTATAACTATTATTGAAGAACTTTAATTTCATTAAAATAATTGATTTATTATAGTTGAATAATTATTTTTATGATGCTCATACCTTAAATTTTACACGAGACTATATATATATTTGATAAAGCTTTATATTATTTTAGAATATTTGATTTTACTCGAATATATACTTTTGAAGCATTAAAGTATTTGTTAACATTCACTTACTTTGAAATTGTAAAATTTGTTTTTATGATTTAAAAAGTATGATTGAAAAAGATTTCTAACGAGAAAATATTATTTGATTTGGTTTGATTCAATACTTTATATATCTGAAAGATTTATTGTATTTGAAACTATATGTTTTGAATTAGTCTGGGAGGCTCGTATTAAAAAACCGTAGTTAACGGCGGTTATGATGTTAACTTAGATGCATCTGACTCAGACTCCAGCTAGCAGGGATGTTGCTAGCCTAATGTATAGGCCACACGTTAGATCTGTTATTCTGTTAGGACATACTAGAGGAAAGGGCTACCCATAGAGGTGGAGCCGCCCAAGTGTGGACTTTTGATTTAATTTCTATATGAGAACTCCCTTATTGATTCACTTATTATTATTATCAATTATTATTTTCTAATTAAAATTATTTTGATAGTAATGTTTATATGGTCTCATGCCGATTATATATGTATTGTCTAGTCACTGAGTTGCAAAACTCACCCCATTTTTCTAAAAATATTTTTCAGGAACAAATACTTGACTATGTGAGACTTTCTATTCAAGAGTAACAATCTCCAATGAGTATCTATTCTTTATCGAGTTCCTAGGTGTATATGCTCCATATGTCACAGGCAGGATCTAACTATTATTAATTATTTTAATTTTTGTTAAAAATGTATAACTATTTATTTTAAAACTTGTAAAATATTTGTAAATTTCTTATTCAATTTATGTTTGCGTATGTTAAACTTGTTATGAGATTATTCTCCTGAGCGCCGGTCATGTCTCATTTTGGGTCGTGACAAATATTTTGAGAAAGTGTTTTGATTGAAGTTAATAATAACTATTGATTATAGTTTTTGTACATAAATGATTGTTTATTAATAATCACAGGTTAAGAAAAGCTCACATTTAAAGAGAGCCAATTAAACGGAAAAAAAAAGGGAAAAAATCAACTTGAAGTTGAAACATCAAAGGGAAGTATCAAAAAATTTTTCTTACTTTTTTAATGCCAATTCATTTTATTGCGTAAAATTTGTCATCAAATAGGAGATTGTTGTTTTTTAAAAAAAAAATAATTTAATAATAACTAACATTATAATCTTGAATTAAAATCCTAAAAATCTTTGTGATATGTGTATTTTGTATTAAAAAATATTTAAAATAGGCCCAATTGTAACATCCAACTCATTTATTTCTCAAGTCCATATCCAATGAGTCCAACACTCTAACTAAATAGTCACTTTTCTATTTTTATTGCAACCCATATGATTAATCCCTAAGTTAAGGAAGAAAAAGAATTTTCACGAGCAAAAAGGAGCGTTCAGAACAGGATTCAAGCATTCAAAAAAAAAAATAATCACAAATTTGGACAACGAAAAAGAGAGAGAGAAAGAAGTTAAGACTTGAAGCCAAGAAGCAAAATCAAATCTGATTTGATTCATAGGCAAATTAGAGAAGCAAGTTTCCATCTTTATACTTCCATTCTAACTTTTTAAAGCTGTCTTCCTCCTGAGTAGGATAACATAAAGAAAAAGAAGATTGTGTATCTCTACTGTAAATTAAATGTTATAATTAAAATTTAGAGTCAAAAAATGGATCAATGGTTTAGATTGTTGAAGCAATTAGGTAAAAATTTAAGCCAATTGTAATCATTACTGTTGTCCAATCTCTTCTATGCGCTTCAACTCTAAATTTTGGAGAAGAAGAATAAGTCAAAAGTGTTCAACCAAACTCAAGTTTTGAAAATTTTACTCTTCTTTAAAAAGGATAAACGATCAGAAATTGAAGCAAGGTGAGTGAGCACACTGTTTGGGTCTTCATATCTTTCAAACTTAACATTCTTCTCCTTCTTCGCTTTATATTGAATTTTCAGTTCTTCAATTTTCATTTGAGGTATTAGAAAAAGTCATTGAGAGAAAAGACAAAGAGAGGAATATTGGAGAAAATCCATAAAATTATGTCAAACTCTTTTGTAAGTATTTATGTTTTGTATTTATGATTTTGAGGAGATTTCCTTATTAAGTGCTTGTTTGGGCGCCATTATCTTGATAAAAAAAATATATTTTTTCAATGAAAAAAAGATATTTTTTATTTTTTAGTGTGTTTAACAAATTTCTAGTAGTAAAAGTAAAAGCACTAAAAAATTTTAAAAAACATCTTTTTTGAGAAGTTGTACATCTTTTTTTAAAAAGATTTTTTTTCATTAAAAAAAAAGGATATTTTTCATGTATTAATAAATAAATAAAAAAATACTTTTATATTGTTATATCCAAATATAATTGATAAATAAAAAGATATTTTGGAATGAGATATCCAAATATAAAATTACTTCTACTTTTCTATAAGATCTTTTAAAAAAAAAAGATAATTCAAAAAAAGATATTTTCTTAGAAGCTTACCCAAACAAGCCCTAAGTTGAGTGAGCACTTAGCTATTGAAAGTTTAGGGAGTGAACCTAACTATATTAAGCTTGGGTAGAAGTTTGGTTTGTCCCATATAGAAAATTGAGTAGAATTCTAGAGAATTGGTGATTGTAATTTTTGTAAAATATAGGAAAAATTCCACCACAAGACTAGACGTAGGTCACTTTGTACATGATGGTTAAATCAGAATACATGATTGTATCATTTTTTTCTTCTCTGTTCTGTTTCTATTTTATATTTGATATAAGACAAAATGAAATTGTGTCCTACTTAATCTATCTCACAGAAATTATAGTAACTCAGAGTATACAAAAATAACGAATTTATTTTGTTCCTAATTAATCATAAAAAGATAAAACAAAAATATTTCCTGTATTATTAAGTTGATAGACTCAACAACAATTCAATTCTAATTTCTAACTCTTGTTTGAAGTCAAAGTGAATAAATTTAAAAGAGATCATAGATTTAACTCTCTCTTCTTTAGACCATAATTTTCACTAAAAATTTTCAAAATTTAAAACATACATTTTATCTATTAACAAATAAAATTATGTCAAAATTTTAGGAATTAAAAATGTTATTTTTTTGGTGTCCTC
>NC_029793.2:146937855-146938558 GCF_000816755.2 Arachis ipaensis | reverse complement strand
ATAGACCATATTGAATTAATTTTAAAAATTATTTTGGATATTAAAATTTGAAAGGTCCAATTGAATTGGTCTAAAATTTAGGATCAAATACCAGTTCACACTTACGAAAATGGAGGGTTGACATAGTGTTTCTAGCTGGTACCGACAGTGAAAAGGAAAGAATGGTGTCTTCTTTGAGCTCAGCTAGCTCTACTTAGTACTTATTAATAGTTTTATTTTGTAATTATGTAAAAGATGACTAGTTTTATTTGAGAGAGTAAGAAAAATTGGATGTTATTTTTCTTTTAATATTTGAGAGAAATAGGCTTTTAACAGTATCATTAGGGCATTACATGGCGAAATTCCCGCCGTAAACCATATGAGATTTGGTTAATAATTATCTATAATCGATTATTAAGTATTTAAATCCAAATAAAAAGCTTTAATTACATAGTCTTAGACACTAGACAGTGACATCAACAGCAGAGCAATAAGCCGTAAGTCATAAACGGTTAAACACAGAAACAGTGTCTAGCAGCCACCCACTTTGGGCTGGTTGGGTTGGGTTGGGTTGGGTTGGGTTGGGTGCGGGTCCTTCATTCCCTTTCATTCGTGAAAGCTGAAAGCTCCAATTCCAATGTCGATCATGGCGGTGCCCATTGTTCTGTGATAACATTAATTCATCAGTTTTAATTGGAGTTATGCCCTCCGCCTCCGCCTTATT
>NC_029793.2:146936066-146937626 GCF_000816755.2 Arachis ipaensis | reverse complement strand
CATTCAATTTATCCCCCCCTCCTAAAAAGGTAACCCCTCTCTCTCTCTCTCTATCTCTCTCTCTCTCTCTGTGTAGATAACTCTATGTCCATTTCTTTTTACCCTTCGTTCTTTAAAATTTTGTCTCGTAGCTCAATTGAATTGTGCGTTTGTTTTTTCAAAATGAAAAAATATTCAGATATTTAATTTGATGACTGAATTATGTGAAGTGCTGAAATGGTTAGTTAGTTTTTCTTTTTAAGGTTCTTTGCTGGTAAATTTTGTTCTGATCCGAATAATTCATTTCTCCATTGTAGAAGTGGAGACTGCTGTGTCTTAGGCATGAAAACGCTCCATTGGAAAATAATGGCTCCGAGTTCACAGATAAATTGGCAGGAGATTTGGTGAAGCCTAAAGGTGACAAGTCCAAGGAGTTAAATAAAGATTGGATTGCAACTCTCCATAAGGTATTGATTTCATTTGTTTAGTCATGTTTCATGAAGATCATTTTCAGTATGTTTAAGGAATTTACTCATCTGCCTATCTCTTATATCTTATAACCTATTTTGGCTTAAAAATTTGAAGTCCTGTGCTTAGGCTTGGTTTGGTAGAAAGCACACAGCTACTCGTTTTGGGTTTGATAAATAAAAAAAACAAAAATGCTATTTGTACACTAAACTCAATTATTAAAATCAGCCACTAATATATTTGTGTATAAATACATGTGTGGTTTAATTTATTTTCAATGTGTATTTGTATTTTAACATATATTTTATACTGGGTGGCTGACTTTGGTGGTTGATTTTAGTGCACACGTAACATAGTCTATAAAAAAAAATCATGCAATTTTAAAAAAATATGGGTGTTTTTAAAAGCATTTAAAGTAAAGCTTTTGAAAGATAACTTGTACTTGGCAAAATTAAAAAGGTAAATATCTATTTCGGTCCTGATAATTGTTTAAAGGACTACGAGACTTCCAATAAAAATTTTTTTTCCAAGGACTATGAGGCCTCCAATAAAAAAAATACTTTTTTCATTCTTTGATATTTAATTTCGTGAGACTGATTAGTCCATCTGTCAATGATCTTTTTTCAAAACATACTTACGTGACACGTTAATTACTAATATATCTTCTAAATAAAAATAATTTAAAAATCACTATTATTTTTTAGTTTTACACAAAAAAAAATTTAGCCAATATATTTGAAAAAGATAATAAAAAAAACTAAGGCCTTGACAATTACCTCTAAAGACGAGACTCCCAACAAAAAAGAATTTGTTAATCCTAGTTGGCTCTTAACGGATAAATCAACAGTTTAACATGCCATGTAAACTTATTTCATTAATACAAAGGAAAAATATTAACAAAGAGGCTAATCAGTCTCATAGAAATAAATACCAAGGGCCGAAAAGAATATTTTTTTATTGAGGGTCTCATTGTCTTTCGAAGTAATTGTCAGGGACCGTTTAGAATTTTTTCTCAAATTAAAAAGTCTAATATAACTTCAAATTTAATTAATATTCAAATTTAATTCTTATATTAATATTTTTAAATTTTAAAAGTTATTTTACCAAACATAT
>NC_029793.2:146929035-146935769 GCF_000816755.2 Arachis ipaensis | reverse complement strand
TTTATAAACTATTTTTAAAAAAATAAAAATTTCACCAAATCAAATCTTAATAAGCACTAATTTAATAGATTATGTCATATGGCCATTTATATGGATCTTGTTCATATTGTTTTTAATTTGCACATCAGCACAACCCATTAGGGTACTACTGTATAGGCCTAAAATGAATTTTATGACTTCCGTTTGGTTTCCTTCATGTTGGTGAAATACTGCTAAATTTATTGTGGAGTCTGTCCCTTCATAAACTCTCTGACATGCTAACCTTGTTTAAAGTTGGTTTCTCATGCATTTCCAATGCTTGTGATCACTGAATAACGGACCTACTCCTCAATTTTTTTGACAAACTTGACATAAATTCTGATTTAATTCCATGGACCTGAAAATTTAGAGTTGTCTTTGTGATCACTTCCCATTCTTGATTATCACATTCCAAATGGGGTGTATATATATATATATATAAGAAAAAAGAAAAAACATTATGTTATTTATATATTCTTATTAGAGCGATACAACAACAATAATAATAATAAAGTCTTATCCCATTAGGTGGGGTCGACTACATACATCAAACAATTTTATTGCGGCCTATCATGTATTATGTTAACAGTGAGACTGTTTACACAAATTTTCATTGACCACCTCATGTATGATTTTATTTTTGGTCTTTCTCTACTATTTGCTCCGTGTTTACCTTTCATCTCATCCATCCACTTGATCAGATGCTCTACAATAGACGTTATTCCAACTTTCTCTCTTATATCTTCGTTTCTTATTTTATCCATACATGTGTGGCTGATCATGCGCAACATCCTCATTTTTGTCACACTAAACTTATGTCCATGCTCACCTTTTACTGTTCAATACTCTGTTCCATACAACATAGTCAGTCTAATGGCAGTGCGATAAAATTTCCCTTTAAGTTTTAAAAGTACTTTTTTGTCGCATGTAAAACAAGACGCACTCTGCCACTTTGACCAGCTTGCGTGTATCCTATCTTTTCCATATTTCTCAATCTCTCCATTATCCTTAATTATGCATCCAAGATACTTAAAAACACTTTACTTGTGGTAAGATAGTTTCTTCAATTTTCGCTTCTGTATTATTGTTTCTCCTTCGCCTACCAAACTTACATCCCATATATTTCGTCTCGCATATCCTTACTTATACGAATATATGCAATCCTTACACACTTCTTCTCTAAAACCTTCTATAGAACCTCTCTTGGTACTTTGTCATATGCTTTTCCAAATCAATAAACAACATGTGTAGATCTTTTTCGTTACTCTGGTATCTCTCCATCATTCTCCTTAACAAGTATATAGATCTAATGGTGGATTTATTCGGCATAAAGCCAAATTAGTTCTCCGAGACCTGTATCTCATGTATCAACCTCCGTTCTATTATCCTCTCCCACAATTTCATGTATGACTCATGAGTTTGATCCCTATGTAGTTTTCATAATTTTGTATATCCCTCTTATTTTTGTAAATAGAGACCAAAGGGTTTTAACTCCACTCATCCGACATCCTCTTACTTCGAAATCTCGAATCATTCTATAATAGTTAAAGTTTTGTTTTCCTTTCCTTGTATATAACCAACCAAATCATGGAAAAGTCTCTTGTTATTTATTAAATAACTCATACAAGTAGCTCCTCCATCTTTTATTAATACTCTCATCTTGGACCAAATCCTTACTGTTTTTGCTTTTGATGCATTTAACTTGATCCAAATCTCTTGTTCTTCTTTCTTGACTCTGCGATTTTATATATATCTTTTTTCCTTTCCTTCGTACCCAAATAATGATAAAAATCCTCATATGCTATTGTTCTTGTTCTTACTTTACTTACTACCACTTTAGTCTCCTTCTTAGCAATCTTATAATTTTTTTTCTCAATTTTTAACATTGCAGCTTAAAGACCATTTTTTAAAACATTTCCTCTTTACCTTTTTCTTCTCTTGAATATTTGTGTTCCACCACCATGACTCCTTGCAGCTTTTTCTTCTACCCATCTTTGTAGCTTCTTTGCTTTTCACCTTTCGTTCAATGCGAAAATCTATGACGAACACCCTATATTGTGTTGTCAACTTCTTTTCCGGAATAATTTTACAATTGGTGCAAAATTTCTGGTCGACTCTCCTTAGCAAAAGGAAATCGATTTGAGAGCTTATTACACCACTCTTATAGGTTATAAGGTGTTCGTTCTCTTCTTAAAATAAGTATTTGCGATGAGGAGATCAAAAGTTGAGGAAAAGTCCAAGATAATTTTGCTCTTCGTATTGGCAGCCTCAAAACCATGGCCCCCAGTATTCTCTCATATCCATTTACATCGTTTCCAACATGACTGTTTAAATTTCTTCCTAAAAAATTCTTGTCTCCCAAAGGTATGTCTTGAATTAAACTTTCTAACTCCTCCTAGAACTTCTTCTTGTGTTGTTCTTCTAAACCTACTTTTGGTGCATATGCGCTAAATCACATGAAAAATATCCCCTTCTACCGCAAGTTTTATAGCGATAATCCGATCCCTTACCCTTTTGACCTCTACCACATCCTTTTTCCGCTGCTTAAATACAATAATGCCTACTCCATTTCTATTTGTCACCTTTCCTGCATACCAAAGCTTAAACCCTAAAGTTAACTCTCTTGTCTTCATCCTTGCTCATTTCATTTTTTGTAGGCACATTATGTTAATCTTTCTCCTTGTGATGGTGTCCACCACCTCTATAGATTTTCCTGTAAGTGTGCCTATGTTCCATACCCCAAACTGTAGTGTTCTGTTACCTATGTCTTTACTTTCACTCTTCCTTGGTTAACTAACTTATTTATCCTCATCTGTTCACAAAAACCAAACGTGAAATCCCTTGCTTAGTTTGCACTACACCTGGGTTTTGATGCAGCGGCTCTTGCTCATTTGACACTATATTCGAGCTATACAGCGCGTTGCTTCGAGTCAGCAACCTAACTTTAGCGCAATAATGTCTCTAGTCTATGTCATGAAGATTCAAATAAGTTTTTATGCTGGCTGTCGAGGGTCAAACACAATCCTCTTCCTTTATCTGGGCTTGGAACCAACTATGTAACATGGGCGGAGTTATTATATAAAATAGGTCTAGATTGATTGGATAGTCTAACCAAATAATCTAATTATACTGATTGCTAATCATGGGACTACATTAATCAGATTTATATTATTCAGCCACTGATTATATACCCTTCTCTCTCCAACATGGTTTTAGAGCCTTTCCGTAGGAAAAAAAATTGTTAGTAAGAACCTGCGCTTAATTTGAATGTGTTTTAGATTATTGAATGAGAGCCAAATTAATAACCCAATTTGGTGTTAAAGTTCTATGGAATTTATACCTTGATGCATCACTTTTGGCAAAATTAAGCAGCTTTTATTATGGTTTGCCCTAAAAAGTATAGCATGATCAATTAAAAACAACTTAACTTCAACCCTAAACCCTAAATCCCATTTATGTTATGTTAAACAATGCAAGCATCAATGGTGAAGTTTTTTCTTTTCCTTGATGAAAAAGTGAAAGTGATGTTGTTGCATTCAGATCATTAGTTCCATCGTTGATGGGGAACCTTGGGCAGTTCCTTGGACGGCAAAGACCATTGTTCAGGTAAAAGCATTTCTTATCTTTTATCTTTTAGATACCATTATCAATAATGTATTTTCTCAGAATATGTTTGGTATGGTAAATTGAGGTTCTGTTCTCCTGCTTCTTTTGATTGGAATGACCATGTGGAAAATGCATGCAATGATCATTCCATCATAGGCCCTGATTCGACAAGACCAGAAAGATGTATTTCTCCCTCTTTTGGGAGGAATGAGGAGTTTCTGGCTGGTGCTTGAGAATGAGTGTATATATAATAATATAAATGTGTGTGATTGTGATTGTAAAGGTGTATGTTATAATTCCTTTTAGTTAAGAACTCTTAGTCTCTTAGATGGATTCTGCAGGTTATGCTTCTTTGGATCGCTTCATTTTGGTTTGTAGGATCTTGGATAGTTCCATTTTTGGCTTCCATGGCGGGGTTTAGAAAGGAGTCTCTCACATACAGGGGACAAGCATTGTACAGCCTATTAACTGATATTGCTGAAGGTGTGGTTGGCATAGTGATACTTCATCGTTGCCTTGCAAAGTTTAAACCACTCACATCCGACTGGTTTAAATTTGAATTCAAAGGCAATTGGCTTTTTGATGTCAGTTTAGGCTGCCTCATGTTCCCTGTTATCAATCACCTGTCACAGGTGAACCTAAATTTGTTACCTGTGCTTCAATCTAGTCCTGTGACTGTCTCAAGCGTAGAGCAATCAATTGTGGCACGAGACCCAGTGGCAATGGCCCTCTATGCAATGGTTGTCTCAGTTTGCGCCCCAATATGGGAGGAGATCGTCTTCCGAGGTTTCCTTCTCCCGTCTTTAACCAAGTACATGCCACTATGGTCTGCCATATTAGTTAGCTCAGTAGCATTTGCCTTGGCACATTTTAACATTCAGAGGATGCTGCCACTTGTATTTCTAGGCATAGTGATGGGTGCTGTCTTTGTAAGATCTAAGAACCTCTTTCCATCAATGTTGTTGCATAGTTTGTGGAATGCTTTTGTATTTCTGGATCTAATGAAGTAATATAGTTCTTAATAGTATCATGTTTCTGGCGCCTCCCTACTCACTGTCACCCAAATCTCCAAGATTTATTTAGTATATAAAATTATACTTCTCAATAATGCGCATGGAGGATTAATGAGATGAGGTTGCGGTAGTGATTGTTGTGTTTGTGTATCGTGTGAATTATGAGCAATAAAGGTCAACTGTGAAATGAGAAAACATAATTTGATTTATTTCTGTTCTTTTCTTTTTCGGCGTTCTAATTAAGCCACTAGCATCGATTTTTTTTTTTGTTTGGATTGAACAATTTCCAATCCTAAGTATTATATCTATGTACTACATATCCATACAACACACTAATACACACTACATGGGTATACACTATATAAAGGGGCATAAGTCTTTCATCGAAATTTTTAACAAGTTTTTTATTTTCAAAACTTGAACTTGAATCATTTGTTCCTTGATAAAAAGTTGGTTTGTTTCAGTGTAACTAGGTATTCTTTAAGTATTGTTCTTTATTCAATTTTTAGAGGAGAAAGAATAAAAAATAACTTTTTTGATGTTTTGAATAAATAATACGTAAAAGTAGATATTTAAATTAATTAAATAATAAATCCTTAAAAAAAAGTTGAATAAAGACGAAAAGTTAAAAAACAACTAGGATTTCTTTTATTTCAAACGATACAAAATTACTAATAGAGAAAGTATAGGGATTCAATGGTCTAAGCGTACAATGTGTACAATGGAGATTTAGGAAGTATTAGAGATATGACCATTAATGTTACGTTGTCCTGTCAGGTTACGCTTTTAGGATGAGTGGTTTCATGATATAGTATTAGAGTTCTAGATCCAAAAGGTCGAGTTCGATTCTTTGTGAACCCCAAAATCAAAAAGCTTAAGCTTTTGGGATGAGTAGTTTTATGACATGAGATGTTTATTATCTCTGGTATCCGAATGGTTATTCTGGATAGTATGAGTGATGTTCATTTTATTCATGGACCAAAGATTTAGCCAATTATACACATTGTACACTTAGGTCATTGGCTCCCTAGCAGTACTCTTACTAATATCATTTGTCCTCCTACCATTCTTACATGTTGATCTCTCCAGAATGTGAGACATAGTGATGCATAGTGTATTGTGTAATTAACTAATTACATCTATTCTTTTAGATATTTAATATTATATAATTGATTTCTATTATTTATAATTTGATCACTAATTATGTAAAAAATAAATTTAAATAAAAAACTAAAGTTAAAAAGAAAAAAATTGTGTCATAATATTTAAAAAACAAATTGACATTACCGTTGGATTTACCTAATAATGCGGAAAAAAGGATATTGTAGCGCTAACGTTATCGTCGGAAAAATTCACCGGTAATCAAATGATTTTTGAGCAAGTAATCTGTCGGACGAAAAAATCCGACGGTAACTAGCTATCGGCAAGGTTTACACCGTTGGATTTCTTCCGTCGGTAAATAATTTATCTTCGGATTTTATTCGTTTTCTCAACAGTAATTCTGATGGTACTTAACGTTTTTTTTGCAGTGATATCTACCATTTTTAAAAGTGAATCAAGTAATCTGTATACAAATCTCTCTTATTTTTTCCTTCAATATAATATTAAACTTTTAATATTTCTAATCTTAAAAATTTTGATCTCATTTATTATACCTTAACAAACAAAATTTGTTTCACATAAAATAATAAAAAAAAATATTAATTTTATATATTTATGTCTCCAACAATCATTGACATAAATTAAAATTATTCAATAATTAATTATTAGATTTAATAGATTACAACTTTAAAATGTTAAAATCTAAAAATCTAAAAATTTGGATGAGAAAATAATTTTTTAATACTTTAATTATTAATTACTTTGATGAATAATTATATTTTTTTTGTGTTGTCCACGCGGTATGAATTGCTGCATGCAAAAGGCGGGATTTAAACCCCCCAACACTTGCTTAGGCGACGAGTGAATTAACCACTCGACCAATCCAAGTTGATTAATAATTATAGTTTATATTCATAGTTATTGGAGACATAAAAAGTATATATAATTAATAATATATTATTTTTCTATTATTCTTTGTTAAGAAAATCTTACTAC
>NC_029793.2:146928214-146928472 GCF_000816755.2 Arachis ipaensis | reverse complement strand
TTGATTTACTTTTTTAAATTTTATGAACAAAATGACTCACAAATATATTTTTAATAACTTACTTGGTTTTACATAAATTTATGATATATCAAATAATATGTAATATGCTATGTGCTAGTGATATGATACGTTAGTTAATTATTTTGTAACATGTAGTATTAACCAGAAATAGAACTAAAACTTTGTTTGGAGGAAGCCAACATAAAAAACATAATTAAATAAAAAGCTAAAAAATAAAATTAAATTAAAAGAGAATAA
>NC_029793.2:146927031-146928185 GCF_000816755.2 Arachis ipaensis | reverse complement strand
TATTTAACGTGATATATTAATATCTAATTAATAAAAAAAATCAAATTAATTAATTTAAAATTATATTTTTTATAGATTAATTTAAATATTAAGTTCATATTTTAGATTCCAAAGAGAGAAATAAAATAAAAAAAAAATACACGAAAGTGTACGTTAAGTGTTTAATTATTTGAGCTTGACTTCAGAAAAACCAATCTCGTTGACCTGAGGTTTGCCCTTTGACGTGTGCCTTAATGCCTTCGTATTTTCGTAGCTGTCATCGATGATTGTACAAACTAGAAAACTCAAGTAATTTGCAGGTAAATTACTGGGAAACTCACTAGTAACTCTTAAAGAAAACGACATGTGAGAAAATATAAGTATATGAATAATTAATAATACAATCGCATCCCGCGTGGAAATATAATCAGCAAGCAAATGGGAATAGACTGAGGAATACTTGACGCAGCTATAGTTAAATTCCTATGCAGTTTCTGAGTTTCGTGTTCTGCATATCACATTTTAGTATTAAAATAATTAATTAATGCATTAACTTTAGTATTTTTTTAAAATTCTTTTCATATATAAAATATAGCTTTACTTNNNNCCAGTTATATATCCTTATGTGTTCATTATCATAGTTTAGTAGTTTACAGTAACTATATTGGGACAAAATGATTTTGTGTGGGTTAGTTATCGAAAAAAAAAAAAAACACTTGTCAACCATACTAAATTTCACTCTATGGCATATTTTTAAAGGGGAAAAAAAGCCAAAATGATTTTGTGCCAAACAAAAGGTAAAAATCATAATAAAATAATACCAAACTTGAGAAAATATTACAAAATCCGTAAATGTATACCATAATCCTAAATGCTTAGGATAATATCATGAGGGTGGAAATTTTGGTATGGTAGATATAAAAGTTAGAATGATGATATGTAAAATCATAAATAAATTACAGCTTTTAATTTTTATTATTATTTTTTTGTCATTACATCATGTGAGGTTCGATTGTTCGAACTTAAATATTTTTACGTGGAAAGAGAAAACAAATGTCATATTAGTTAGGGTTCATTAGCTATGGCACCTCCTAGTTAACACAATAAAAGAGTTACCCACCATATATAAAACAAATAAATTTTTAATAAAAATAACATTTTGGTAAAAATATTTG
>NC_029793.2:146926526-146926933 GCF_000816755.2 Arachis ipaensis | reverse complement strand
TATTTGTAAATAATAATACATTAAATTTATATCATATGTTAGTATGTTACGCCCAAGCTATGACAAAAATAGACATTATGGGTGGATAAAGCTGCCAAGCATACACCCGTTTACTGTGCCACCTAATGTAACTCCATTATAATGTGATAACTACTCTATTAAAAAGTTTATATAAATATTGAAAATAATTGATCCTAGTACAATTCTTGATTTTTTTGGCTTTTTGCTAAAGGAAAGAAAAGAAAAAAAATTCTTAAAATAATGAAAATAAATCATCAATCCCGCTACAAGTTAATGTTATATGCGGTATCACATTAATTACGTATCATTATTCATTCGTGCTAGTTGTATAAAAAAAATTAGCCACTAAATTAATCCAATTAATATTTAATTTAGTATCTAAATTT
>NC_029793.2:146909986-146926331 GCF_000816755.2 Arachis ipaensis | reverse complement strand
GAAAATCATTCTAAAAACTAAAATGAGTCACGTTACCAAAATTTAAAAACTAAACAATACAATTAAAACTTTATGATTAAATTGAGGCCCGTCGCAAGTTCAGGATCAAATTGAGTATTATCTCAAACATTCATATAAAATATATATTAAGATACAAAATATATATTTAAAATAAATTAAATAACATATATATTTATACAAAAATATACTATAATATTTTTATTATGTATTTAATAATTCTGTAAATGCTAATCAATGTTCTCAATAAAATAAAAGATGGTATTAGCAGCAGGAGAAAAGATACTATACCTAACAATGTACCTAATAACTATAGAAACTCATCCAATTTTGGTGGTACCAACACGCCTGTGCGCAGTGATCAGCACTTTATTGTGAGAGCTAAAAATCAGTAAACAGGAATTTAGGAAAGTAGCAAGAATTGATCCTTCCCTTTTTTTTTCCTTTATTATTATTATTATTTAGTTACTTTTAAAGACATTGTGGTATTTGGTTCCCGGCAACGTATAATTTAACGGTGATAACATTGGAAGCTATATATAGCACGAGCCACAAATCCCTCACACCAACGTTCTCCTCGGACATATCTATCTATTATCTTCTTCCCCTTACATGCATGCATACATACATACATACATACTTTTCTTGTCCCCAACATTTCCTCCAATATCCAAATATGCCTTCATCAATATATGAACTTGATCAATAATTCTGATACCCTCTGGTGAGAAACGATTGGAAGGGTCCTAAAGAATCAAACTTTTTCTCCTTCTTTGGTTGTGTTTATTTGTTTGTTGTTGTGATGGAACAGAAGCACGTGCTGTTGTCTGCATTGAGTGTTGGGGTTGGGTTGGGTGTTGGGTTGGGATTGAGCTCAGGGCAGAAATGGGTTGGAGGAGGGAGCCATGACGTAGACGAGCTTCCTGGGGAACAGATTGTTCAGGAGCTCAAGAAGCAGATCATTGATGGAAAGAACAGCAAGGTCACTTTTGACGAGTTCCCTTATTACTTGAGGTAATTTATTCATTCACTCTCTGCATCTTTCTCTTTCAAATTTGGCTTCTTCACATTTTGTCCCTGAAGAATGGCACGTCAATTTTATATACGTATTTCATGGTAATTTTCTTTGAATACTTGGGTATTTATAAATTTAGCTTTTTGCATGATGGGTTCTTCTCATATCTTTGAGATTTATCTCAAGGTTTTCACCATCAAGTTTACCAGCCCTACCTCACAAACTATCATGAATGTTCTGTTGGCACAGGCTCGATTTGGCTTTTCAATGTGTTGTTCTTTTGGTTGCTTTTTCGCATATCTATTGCGTTGAAACAACAGATGAGAACTGAAAGAAATTTGTTGTCACTTTCATGATATTATTTGAACAAATATAGCTTACCCAATTTTTGAGTTGTGCTAGCTGATATTCAAAGTCATATATTGAGGTTAACATTATTTTCCTGATTGGGCCAAATGTTAATGATGCCTACAATGACAGTGAGAAAACTCGAGTTTTGTTGACAAGTGCTGGATATGTTCATTTAAAACAACAACACTTCTCCAAACACATGAGGAACCTTTCACCAGTAAGCAGAGCTATTTTGCTCTCCGGACCTGCAGGTATGTTATGTTCAACTTCTATGTTGTCAATCATTCAAAAGCTTTCTGGTTCTTAGGTTGATTTGACATGGCTAACACAAGTTGCATTTAAACTTTTGAAGAAATTTACCAGCAAATGCTTGTCAAAGCTTTAGCACACTTTTTTGAATCCAAGTTGCTGCTGCTAGATATTACTGAATTCTCTTTGAAGGTGATTATTTTTAGAGATTCTCACTTTTTTTCGCTTTGAATTATGAAATGCATATCATCTACCTTTTGTTTTTCCGTTATACAGATGCAGAGCAAATATGGATGCTCTAGAAGAGAATCAGTAAGTTTTGCATGCACTACATTATTTATTTATGTATTGTGTATATTGTATTCTGCATTAAGAATTGTTTCTGTGCATCTGTACGGTGAGACTTTGCTAACACATTTGCTTGTGTTCATAGTGTTTGAAAAGGTCCCTATCCGAGGTAACTATGGAGCGAATGTCTGGTTTATTTAGTAACTTTTCACTCCTCCCGTCAGCAAGCGAAAGTAGAGGTACTGAAGGAAGAAGTTCTCAAGGTTTCTAAAATTGTTTCTCTCTTTTTTATAAATGATCTATTCCATATCTCTTATTTCGTTCTTGAACTTTACTTAGATGCTGCAAGCTTTATATTTGTAACTCCTACTTCACTATATCTTGATTGATATTTGCTATGCAGGTAGTCATCGTCGACATCGTAGTAGCGGACAAGAAAATAGACAAAGTAGCGGTGGAAATGAAAATTTTAACAATGCTTCAAAGCTCCGAAGGACTTCCTCTTCTTCATCTGATATAAGTACCTCCCTGTTTGGTCCAAATGATTCAGGTTATACTTGAAAGAAAAAATGTTCTTTTAGCCCTTATTCCCTATATTTTTAGGCCTACTCCTCCTTCTCAAACATTCATCTTTTATTTTTACTTGTAATGCCATACATCAATATTCATAATACTGCAGCTAAAACAATGCCTTAGCCTTAAACTTGTAATTCAGCTAATTAAATGGTGCTCTGTTTCGTTGCTAACTCATCAAGTTACAATGTTGTTCTGATTCTTACTGCTCATTTTTTTTTGGTTTACAGGTTCTTTGCAGCGAACAAACCATGTTTCTTTTGATGAAAAGCTATTTGTGAAGTCACTTTACAAGGTCATTGCATCACTGAAAACTTACTTATAAAGCTGAGGTTATATTGTGTTAAATACTTATGTTAATGTAATTTTTGCAGGTCTTGGTTTCTGTCTCAGAAACTAGTGCCATTGTTCTATATATCAGGGATGTTGATAAGCTATTCCTTCGATTGCCGACAATGTATAGTATGTTGCAAAGACTAATGAAGAAACTGACAGGGTCAGTGTTGATACTTGGTTCCCAAGTGGTGGATTCAGATTACTGTAAAGAAGTTGATGAACGGCTAGGTATATTATTTCCTTACAACATTGAGATCAAACCCCCTGAAGATGAGACTCAATCTGGCAACTGGAAAGCCCAACTGGAAGAGGACATGAAAGTATTTCAGTTTCAAGATAACAGAAACCACATTGCTGAAGTTCTATCAACAAGTGGCATCGATTGTGATGACTTGCATTCAATCTGCCACTCTGACACTATGCTACTCAGTAACTACATTGAGGAAGTCGTGGCATCTGCAGTTTCCTATCATTTGATGAACACTAAGGATCCACAATACCGGAACGGAAAGCTAGTTGTATCGGCTAAGAGGTAAGTATGCTATTACTGATCAATGGTTCTTTGAAAGGAAAGAAAACTCTTCCTTCTCATCACTGATATTGGATGCGCGCAGTCTGTGTCAGGCGCTGAATCTGTTCCAGGAAGGCAAAGTCAGTGGAAAGGATAATACAAAAACTAATGAGACCAAGGTTCGTTCACATCTATATTCATAGATAGTGGTTCAAAGAATAATCCAGGATTATTGGTTACATACTTGTATTCATTGATTTGGTAGGATGATGCGGGAGAAGATGGTATTGGTGCAAAGAATGATACAAGGAGCGATGCCCAAGCACCTGAAAAAAGCGAGGGAGAGAAATCTAACCCAGTAACAAAGAAGGATGGAGAGAATAGCACTCCTGCAAAAGCAGCTGTATGATCAATATCTTAATAGCTAGCTACTTGGAAACTAGTTGTTTTTTCTCAATGAATTGCATGCTTACAGGAACCTCCTCCGGACAATGAGTTCGAGAAGCGAATAAGACCAGAGGTGATACCTGCAAATGAGATAGGGGTTACATTTGGAGACATTGGTGCATTGGATGAGATTAAAGAATCACTTCAAGAGGCGGTGATGCTTCCCCTTAGAAGACCAGACCTCTTCAAAGGTGGCCTTCTAAAGCCTTGTAGAGGTATATTGCTTTTCGGGCCTCCTGGTACAGGAAAAACAATGCTGGCAAAGGCGATTGCAAATGAAGCAGGTGCAAGTTTCATTAATGTTTCAATGTCCACCATAACTTCAAAGTGGTTTGGGGAAGATGAAAAGAATGTTCGAGCTTTGTTCACGCTTGCAGCAAAGGTTGCTCCAACTATTATTTTTGTTGACGAGGTTGATAGCATGCTTGGGCAGCGTAACAGAGCCGGAGAGCACGAGGCAATGAGGAAGATTAAAAATGAATTCATGACTCATTGGGACGGACTATTGACAAAGCCTAGTGAGCAGATTCTGGTTCTTGCTGCAACCAACAGGCCATTTGATCTCGATGAGGCTATTATAAGACGGTTTGAGCGCAGGATTATGGTTGGTCTTCCATCTGCTGAAAACCGGGAAGGCATCTTGAAAACTCTTCTAAGTAAGGAAAAACATGAAAATATAGACTTCAAAGAGGTTGCAGATATGACGGAAGGATATAGCGGGAGTGATCTTAAGGTTTGTCTTCTTGTTAGTTGGTGACTCTAATTTGTTTGATTTTAGGACAATCTATTGACCTTAATCATTTCTGGGAACAGAATTTGTGCATGACAGCGGCTTATCGGCCTGTTAGGGAGCTACTCAAGCAGGAGACCATGAAGGAAGTGGTAGCTACCAACTCACTTCTGAATAAGTATTTTCTGTGTGCTGTGCTTAACTGATAAGTAATAACCCCATTGCACCTTATTTCAGGAACGGAAGAAGAAAGCGGCACAAGGCCAAATCTCAGAAGATATGTCCAATGCTACAGAGGATAAAAAAGGTCAATCAGTTACCCTGAGGCCTTTGACCATGGAAGACATTAGAAAGGCAAAGAATCAGGTATGGCATACTGATCATTTTTCACTCACTTTCTTGGCATCACATAGGTTAGAAATTGTCTGATAGATGTAAGTGCAACTGCAAATGTAGGTGGCTGCAAGTTTTGCTGCAGAAGGATCAATAATGAGCGAGCTGAAGCAGTGGAATGATTTGTATGGAGAAGGAGGTTCAAGGAAGAAAGAGCAACTCACTTATTTCCTATAGATAGTGCTAAAGCCAGTGAGTGCATAACTTGGAACAGGGGAATACAAATAACTCTTCAGCATGAGAAATTCAACTTAAAGATGCTCAACTGTAGCATCAAATCAAGGAGCTATTGGAGAATATATATGCATCAAATTTTGTAGAGGGTTCTCGGTTTGTGTGTGGGTTCTCTGCAAACCAGTGATCATTCACCACATGTACTGTCTAGGGATCTATATTCTGTGTCAAATGTGGTGCCGTTTTTAAGTGTAGGAGCACCATGTGCATTATGTATGTATTAACAATGAAGAACAACGTAATATAGCAGTATTTTGTACATCAATAAATGCATTTCAACCAAATCCTATCATGTTAAATAGAAATGTCTGAATTATTATATCTTCATATAATAAATTAGTAATGGAAAAATATAGATACACAATGAAAATATTAAACAATGTGAACAATAGATATATCGGATGTTCAATTTATTAGGTGTGCGGATGGTTATTCTAATATTAAGATTTAGGTGAATAATTTGGAGTGTATAGTGTTTTATTTGAATTGGGCCAATTTTAAGGTCTATTATTCATGTTGTTTAAGAAAGTAATTGATTACCTAACACAACCCGTTAGTTTTCTTGGATAAATATTAAATAAACACGCTCAACCATGAAAGTCAATAAATAACAATATAGCTGTTAAGATCCATCTTTTAAAAATGAATAGTTCTCCAAGCTTTAAAAATGAATAGTGCTCAAACTTTCAGCACTTAGGTTCCACAAGTATTCCATTTTAGCTTGGGTGCCATTAAGGAAGACAATAATGCAATGCTCTGTAAGTTAATTCCCACCCTTCTCCTTAAGCCACGCTGAAAAAGGAAAGAAAAATATTTATATTTAGTTATTTACCCCTTTTTTAAAAAAAAATAAAAAAATCTTCCAATTTTGATTTAGTAAAATCATAGCCGTTCGTGGAAACGTAGAAAAGGCGGTAGATTTCGATTGCAAAACGGGAACCCTAAGAAGGTTGTCCCCGAATTCAGCAGAACCATAGAAGATTGTGTCTGATTCTTGCGATTGAGAAGAGAACATGAACATGAGAAGCCAAATAGAGAGGTACGAGAAATTGGGGCTGAGGGAGTCTCTCCCAAAAATCTACAGATACCCGATTGCGTGCAGAGAAATTGGGTTCATTCTAAGGGAGGCTTACATTCAATTCCCAAAGAATTTGCAATCCATCATCTTCCATGACACTCTCGCCGCCTTTCGCCTCCTTCCTCAGTATGTCAACACCATCAATTCTGTTCATTTTCTTCTGCTTTTCATTCAAGTTGAAACTTTGGTACTTTGAGATTGAATGGAATTCAGGATATATGATTTTCAATAGTATTCTTGTATCAACTTGATAGACAAGTTCAAGCTGATAATTCTTGAAATTTATATTTTTATTTTTTGTTAAAATATGGAGAAATTCGTATGTGCTTTTGTAATGAAAAAAGGTTGTTTCTTGTTATAATTTCCTAGGTGATTATTGTTATGCTTTCAAGAATAACATTTTTTATGTAATTGCCAAGATATTGAGAACTATTATTGAATGTTACCGAGCAATACTGTTGGGAATTAAAGTTGTATTAGTAGAGAAGGCATTCTCACATTTTCTTATTATTATTATTATTATTATTATTATTATTATTATTATTATTATCACAATTTTTTTTATTGCTCTTCTAATTCTAGAATACAGACTCAGAGTGCCGTTTCTGCAGTCCATTTCCTTCTTCAGAGTGTAGAAGCTGCACTGCCAAAGCAAAAAAGGAATATGGCTGTAAAAGAATTTAAGCTCGCCATGGTTGCTCATAAGAGGCGCAGCAAACCTCAGCATCAGGAAGAAAAAGGTCAGATTACATTGCAAAACAGCTTTGTTTATTCCATTGACGAATGAAAACAAATCATGTCTTTATGAAGCTTTCCCCATCCTGTAATTCAGATTCGTTCCAACTGCCGCATGATGTTCTGGTGCACATTTTCAGTTTTCTCGATATGCAATCTTTGGTCTCGGTGGGGTTAGTCTGCTGGTAATACTTTTTTTCTCCTACCTTCATGACATATATTGCATCAACTCGTCATGTATCATTCATCCTGGTGATTGAGCATGTCATTCCTGAAACAATAACTACCAATGATATTGATATCTTTTTGTTTGCTTAGTCTGGAAATTAAATTTATCATCAATATTGCTTCACTGTTAACTCATGGATACATGATATTGCATTTTTCAGGTCATGGAACTTAGCTGCAAATGATAATCATCTGTGGGAGTTGCAGTATGTTGTGCTATATGGCAATGCTGCTAAACAGCAGCTTATAAATAGGGTTGAAGATCGTAATAAGAGGCATCTGCAGGATCTCACAGATACCAAAAGCATTACTGACTGGAAAGAGGCAGTCAATAGAGCATACACGGGTAAACCAATTAACCAAGTGTTTATTTATTTCCCACTATGCAATGTAATTTTACTCGAATTGTCAAATGTTTTTAGAGAAATGCTAGGGGATCATAAGAATTTATTGTTTTTAGCCATCAAGTCAATTCCTTTAATTTAGTAATCCAACAACATACTTTATCCCATACTTTTAAACATTGATTGCCAAGTGATGAACAAAAATTATAAATTTTGATGGCCCTCTAGCATTCTTCATGTTTTTATCCTTTACCTTCGGATATTGTCAGGAGTAATGAGTTTCATTTCATTACTTTTCCGCAGTCATGTTTTATCACACTATGAAGAAGCTACTCTTTCTCTTCTCTCATTAAGATAAACACAAATCCTCATATTTTCTTCTTATGTTAATCAGTCTACTCCGATGCAGGAGCATTGGCAAAGAAATTAACAACCAATCGCGGATACTGTGTAAACTGCAGAACAGTAGTTTGGCTAAATAACTCAAAATGCCCCAATGTACATAGCGGAATGATCTCCGAAGTTCAGGAAATCAAGCCTGTAACACCATTCCAGGTTTGTGCTGCATTGTTTAGCCATAATCTCATTGGCATTATAGTAAGACCAAACTTTTTGTGCTTCTAAGTTTTAACTTTAAAAAGCTAAAGATGTTTCTGAAAGTACCAATTCTTTTTAAAGTTGGCTGGTATTTTGCAAAGTTGATATATATAACCTTATTTATTAACGAATGTAGACCTATTAATTGCAGGTTGTGGAATATGTTCTTGATGATTCTCTATCCTTGACATCTTCCTCAGACAGTGATAGTGATTCAGAAGGAGGACCAGTTTCTAGGTTATGGGCATTACCAAAGATGTAAGAAAATACAAGGTCATAGACTTGGCCATTGGAGGGTGCCTTTAGATCATTGAAAGAGAGATATTAGCGGGAAGATTTTTGGCATGAAACACGGTCAGCCTTGGTCTATGAGGTTCAATCAATTTGATCCAAAGAAGTGCCAATGGGGTTGCAGATGCCCTTGCCACACGAGGTGAAGAGTCGAATTATGGCAACTTGGCAAGTGATGGCTCCAGATAATGAATTTTGTCAGCTAATAGTTAACGAATTATGAGAAGTTAAAAGTTGAGAATAGTTAGCTATTTTGACTTTTTAATTAAATAATTATTTAAAAAATTTTAATTATCAACTATGAAAAGACAACTAAAAATGTAATTTTTTTTATCTATTAAAAGATCTAAAATATTCCAAATACAAAGAGTATTTTCAAAAAAAAGGTTTAAAAGCTTGTCTGCCTTAGTTTTCGAAGGAGGAGCCGGCTTCTGGAATAAGCCAATCAAAAGCAACTGCAAGGGAGTTGGGCCGGGCCGGTGTTTTGTATTTTTTTTGTTGGTCATCAGTGGTGGACTCCCTAAAGAGAATTGGGCTTATACACAATGTTTCGTATAGGTCCACATCACAGCAATCTAGAGGAAGAAGATAAAGACGAAAGCGACAACAACAGCATCCGAGTGACTGTTGACAAACGAGGAGATCTACAGCCCACAGCACTACCATGAACACCAACAACGGAATCGAGATCTGATGACCATCAACGAAGCCGCCGCTCGTTTGGGTCGGGTAAAGCTAGTGGAGAAAGACCAACACAAACCCGGACGACGACGTTTTGTTGTATGCCTTTGATGAGTCGAAGCGGTTGGGGCTCACCGCGTTCTGAAATTCGTCGTCTCTATCGCGTGGAGTAGGGGGCACAAATTGCAGAGACTGCGTCGGCTTCTCCGGAGGTTGTTGTTGTGCATGTGGTCGTCGTGGAAAGACCTGTTCGGGCCACAGCAAGTACATCAAGTCCTGAGTCCAGATCCGATGATAAATCGTTGGTAAGAAATGCGATGGTTCAGTAGCGGCACCTATGGAAACGAGGTTGTTGTTGTGCATGTGGTCGTCGTGGAAAGACCTGTTCGGGCCATAGCAAGTACATCAAGTCCTGAGTCCAGATCCGATGATAAATCGTTGGTAAGAGATGCGATGGTTCAGTAGCGGCACCTATGGAAACGAGGGGCTTTGTGCGGAGTCCTGTTGGTAGCAGGACGAGGTGTTGGGGATCCGTCTCGGTTCGACGGGTTTCGGGTTGGGTAAGATGTATTTGTGCTTGGCCCAACAACAAAAAGAGGAAAAACGGTGCGTGGATCACGTTGTTGGCACGGAAAACGAAACAAACCTCGAGCGTCGATCATTCCCAGCTTCGAGGCTAGATCCACCACCAATGGCGACGCCTTCAGCAGCTCTCTCCCTATCCCTCGAAACCTAGGGCTTCCTTTTTAGGGATACCATAATCCTTACTGGTTCGGCCTCCATGGATGCATCAACACTTGCTATTCAGTGTTCCTCCTCCCATTAATAAAGGAACCCACAAAAAAAAAAAAAAAACGAAAAGTTGCATGATTAGATACCCAATTTTTTTGTTTGTCAAAGTCCAAGTCAAACAGCCCACCAACAAAGACCCAATCAAAAAAGAATGGCTAACGACTTAGCCAGCCCCAGCCATCAAAGGGGAGACAAGCCCTGGATCAACATAGCCACGTGTCGATCTCATGTTCACTCAGGAAAAAAATCTGTAAATTTGTACCAATTTACATCTGTACCATAGAATAACTACCCACACAAAAAAAAAAAAAAACGAAAAGTTGCATGATTAGATACCCAATTTTTTTGTTTGTCAAAGTCCAAGTCAAACAGCCCACCAACAAAGACCCAATCAAAAAAGAATGGCTAACGACTTAGCCAGCCCCAGCCATCAAAGGGGAGACAAGCCCTGGATCAACATAGCCACGTGTCGATCTCATGTTCACTCAGGAAAAAAATCTGTAAATTTGTACCAATTTACATCTGTACCATAGAATAACTCTTTTTTTCATGGTCTATATTTGTATATAGGAAATTCGATAACGTAACTTTCACAACTTGATATAAAAAATTGTATCACTCGCATTCTTTTTAAACAAAAATACTCACTTTTATCTTTTATAAATAAACTTATAAATAACTTTCAATTGTGAAAATAATATAGATAACCTCAATTGACTTTATTTTACTCTCTTATGCCGTTCTTCTCCACTACGATATCCTCCACAGTTCACACTCTCCGTCTCTCAGCTTTTCTATTGACTTTCTACAGCCTCTCAGCTCTTCTATTGACTTCCTACATTGTCATCTGATCTTCAATAGCGAAAATAAGAGTAAACTACTATTTTTACCCATAAAAAAAAATAAAATTACTATTTGTATCCACAGAACATGAATTCCATATAACAAAATTATTTAAACACTAAAAAATCACATAAAATTTTTAAATTACCCTTATCATCATCCGCATCATCCACCCCCTCCTTCCCTGTCTCGCCCTCACCTGAGTCAAACTCTGAGTTCAAAAGCACCACCACCTCATTTCTTTCATCACCATCACTATACCTCCATCATCATCTTCTTCACATAAAGCAATAACAACAACAACAACAATAGTAAAAGCAAAGAGAAAAAACGGTTCTTCCCCCTCACTGAACAGCGTCGACAACCATGGTGGCAGTGACACCCACCGGCGTCGTCGCCCTCTGCTCCTTCTCCAATCTCTTGCGCGCTCTCTTCCTTCCAGACCAGCGACAATGACAGCGACGGACTCAATCAATGGCGGCGATAGAGGCGACGGAACCGGCAGCAGCAAGGCACAACGGCGACGACAACTCCCCCTTCCTTGGTTCTGGCTTGCATCTCCTCTTCGGGCTCCCTCAACAATAGCGACGATGATGCGATAGCGGTGACGAGTCCCCACGTTGTCAGTGCGGTCTCCCTCCCCCTCCTCTTCTCTTCTTCTTTCTCAGGTGGGGGTGTGTGTGTAATGTCTCCGTGTGTGAGTTTTGGAGAGAAAGGAAGTGGTGGCTGGGTGAAGAGGGTTAGAGTTAAAAAGGTGGCTGGGTGAAGGGCGTGGTGGTGAGATTTGAGATTAGAAAAGTGGTGGTGAAAATAAGAGTAATTTAGGGATTTTAGGTAATTTTTTAGTGTTTGGATAATTTTGTTGTGCGAACCCATATTTCATGAGTACAAATAGTAATTTCCTTTTTCTATGGGTAGATATGTCAGCGTCTTTAACTTTAGTGAGTAGAAATTATAGTTTACTCGCGAAAATAATATAGATAATTGTTTCGGATTCGATCTTCGGGTCATTTCTCAAAATGGTTACCAAACTCGATATTTCTAAAATTGGGTCATTTTCACGGGCCAAAGACGAATGAATAACTTTCCTAATCTAATATTTAAATTCAAATTCATCTCTTATCTTAGCTAAACAAAGATAAGATAATTATCACAAATTATATAAAGGGGAGCTAGATGTACTCACTCATCCCACACACCTTATACCTCTCAAATCCATTCTGACTTAGGCGTTGAAATATCTTTGCAATTACCACCCTACTGTTCCAAGACTATCCGACAATCGTCTCATCTCGCAAGTCTCCGATCTATCTCACAACCCATATCAGAGACTTCTAGTAGAATAACCTTCCCACTATTGTCATTTTCATGTTATATATAAGAATGAAATAGATAAAATCAATTTTTAAGAAGAGAGCTACTTTAGAGTGGCTGGTATCATGTGAGTTATTAAGAAAACGGAGGAAATGATAACGAGATCTATCTCGAACATACAACATGGCAAGTTAAAATATATTATAGAGCACCAGCTACTAGTATTAATTTTTCTTTTAATTTTATTTTTATTCCTCTCCCTTTAGACAAACAAAAACAATAGGAATTTCGTTATCCTGGATATATAATGACATGCTCTTACATTACCTACATGGGCAAAGGCTATTAGCTATTAGCTAGCTAGGTGGTTAATTGTACCGTTGCCATGTCATATAATTAACCTTCACATTTAATTTATATAAGATAACTAATACAGAATGAATCCAAGACAATCCTCCGAAAATAAATCCTGAAAAGAAATTTGGGATCTGAAGACAGTATGAAGTGAGAGAAACTTAGAAGAAATATATATGTTTTTATTGTAATGAATTAATCCTTTTTGAACCCGGCCACTGGTATCTGGCTCAAGACCTTAGCATCTAGCACCGCATATTGCTTCTTGATCTCAATCATTGCCTTCTCTGCTAGTGCATCAATCTGGTCTTCATTTTTCTCATACACCAGTGGCAATGTGAACAGTAATAGAAAGCCTGTGTATCATTCATTCAGAATATTAATGACGATATATATGTAGGAGCAAATAATGCGTGAAAAGAGTGTCTCGATAATTAACGTACATAAGTAAAACAAGGTGAGGAAGTTGAAGCAGCTCCCAACAAGTGAGATGAGCCACAATATACCAACAACCTGGATGGGATATGACATGCATAGAGAAAGCTTGAATAGAAGAATGCATTAATTAATCTGAATGAGAAATGAATAAATTACGTACGGTAAGGAATTTTTTGATATCTCGGCCAGTTCCAATTTCTCGGAGAAGAAGGAAGGCTCTGTTAATTTCAAATCTCAGAGCTTTGACTATGTGAATAAGGCAATCCTCGGGGATTGCGACTTGTGGAACTTGCACGGGGGCCCTACTTAATTATTTGAAGAAATTAAAATAGAGTTCATTATAAGAAAGAAAGAGAAAGAATTGGCATATATATATACATACTTGTGTATAAAGACAGAAGCATTGGACCACAAGAAAAGAGCTGCGAGAGATACAATGAGGAAATGGCAAATGAAAGTGATGAGGTGGTACTCCATTCTCTCGAAGAAAAACCACAACATGGTGCCGGCACCAAGTACCATCCCTGAGCTTCTCTTGTTCCTCCATAGGAATATATCAGCCGCTGCACCACGTACAACAAATTTGTTCAACAACTAATCCATCAAAATATTAGGATCGGATCTGAGTTAGTCATCAGTTACCCTTTCCAGCTCCCAAGACCTTGTGGACGGGCTGTTCGCGGCCGAAGAGGCGGTTAACCTCCGCCTTGTAATGGATCGCCTTCTCCTTCGCCTTTGCCTTCACAGTGGCGGCTTGGCGTGCCAACGCCGGCCTCTTCTCGTCCTCTGAGCTAGACGACGACGATGCCGATGAAGAGTCATGGATCTTGTGCATCAACGATGATTCCCCCATCGATATGGATTATTATTACTATTATTATTATGATTGGAGAATTATGAGATGCACAAACCAAAAGGTGATCAAAGTGAAACTGAAAAGAGCGAAACAGAAGGAAGCTAGAAAAGGATAGCGACTTTGGAGCCTCAGGTTCCGACTTTAGTTATGGTTAAGAATGAATAACGTAACCGATCCTTCAATGCAATGTAATTTAATTTCATTTTTCTTTCCGAATGAATGGTGAAAATCTTATATAGTGCATGTTTGTTCATTATCACTCAGATGTCTTTCCTTGTTTTAATTTAACCTGTTAATTGTATCGTCCACGTTTATCTAAGAAAAATGCTAGGGCCAGCAACTTTTGTGATATGTAATCATCAAATAGCTATTAATGATAGTTTTAATGGTGTGAGATTGATATGAGATTTCATCCAATGACTCACTTTTTATCATGGTTCTGAAAACCGAACCGGACCGGCCGGTTCAACCGGAAAAACCGGGAACCGATCACCTAGCCGGTCCGGGTAAGGCCAGAAATCGTCTGGCAAAAAACCGGGGGAAAAACCGGTCGAACCGGCGGTTAACCGGTGAACCGGGAGAACCGTCCGGTTTTTTTTGCGGTTTTTGGAAGGGAAGTTAAAAGATTAAACGGCATCGTTTTGGCTCTTTTAAAAAAAAAAAAAAAAACGCCTAAACGAAAGGAAGCCCTAAATCCCCTAATCAGTTTCCACCTTCCAGAGATCACCCACGGCCCCAAGCTCCAGAAGGCAGAAACCACCCAAGCACAGTTCACCACCCAGTCACACACAGCCATCAGCCTCTTCGCAGTCGCATACCCACCAGCCCACCACCACCAAACGAGCAGCCACAGCAGCGACGATGTTGACCACCGCAACCACCACCGTCGTTGCCGAGCTCGCCTCCTCCTTGGTCGTCGCCGAGCTCGCCTACTCGTTGGTCGTCGCCGACACCGCGTCCTCGCCGTTACTCGCCTCCTCCTAATCTACTAATCCGGGAAGCCTGCCCCCAAGCCTAGCCTCCACCACCGCCTTGTGCCTCTATTGCCGCTGCGCCATTCGTCGCACCGACCCCTGTTCGCTCTCAGACTCACCAGTCGCAGGCACGCTGTTTCTTCCTCGAGCGTCCGTCGTCTTCCTCTTCCCCTGGAGCTGCTGCATGCCTGCATACAAAGGATTTCTTGATTCTTGTAAGTGAAAATTTTTTCAAATAGGCACCAAAAACTGGTTACAATTTGCTAAAATTCAAATTAGTTTGATATTTTTTACTGTGGTGGGTGGTTTTATCAAACAGGAAGAAATGAATTATATAATATGCACTTGACTTAGTATAGATGCACAATGGGTAATCCCTTGAGGGACATTTATTTATAGACACAATTTTATGTGAAAGATATTGTTGATATTGATTTATCTTGACATGCTTACTTGCCTTTGGATATTGTTAAACAAGCTAAATGTAGAGATTGATAATTTGTTTTCATTATATCAGGAAGGTCATGAGGAAGCTCAAGAAGAGTTGCCTAAGAAAGCAAAAATCTTCTTTAGTACTGCAGTTCAGAACTGGGATGCTGACTTTTATGTGAAAGTTGATGACAGTATTGACATTGATCTGGGTAAAGAGTGTTTATATTTTGATCTCCTTATATAGTGTGTGTGTGTGTTTTTTTTTTTGATAAGCAGTTAACTGTTTTTTTTCCAATATGAAATTATTGACACATTTTTTTATATGTTGACTGGCCTAACAGAGGGATTAATTGACCTTCTTAACCGCCGCCGCGGTCAGGATGGGGCATATATTGGATGCATGAAATCTGGAGAAGTGATATCAGAAGAGTACTTTGTGAATTATGATTTCATATATTTTATTTCATGATAAGTTATCCGTGCCCCTTGCCTGCCTATGGTTATGCTTCTGTTTGTTGTTGGTTCTCCTTCACCAAATGTTAAATATGTAACCAAATACAAGTTGAATCTTGCCAGTTTTGGATTAAGCTTATAAGCATCATTTTGGTTGCTTTTCAGGGGCAAGGCATGGTATGAGCCTGAATGGTGGAAATTTGGGGATGAAAAGTCGTAAGTGATATAACTTTCTATGGAAGTTTTTGTTTATTAAAGGAGAGATTTAAGTAGCAATGGTTACCTTACTGCAATTACCTTGTCATACCTTGTCATTTATGTGCGTTTTGAATATTGTCATTTGAAGTTGTTTATGACCTTTTAATGATAAATTATGTATTGTACATTTTGTGAAATTGTTAAATTTTGAATTTTATTAATTTCAAAATTATTGAATTTAACTTTTTAAAATTATGTATTCAATTTTTTATAATTTCACTCTATATATTAAACCGGTTCAATCACGGTTCAACCACGGTTGAACCATTAAACTATTGAACCAGTCACTTGACCGGTTTGATGACCGGTCCGGTTCTCGCAACCTTGCTTTTTATTGCTGGCTACATGCTGGCCAGAATTTAACAAAATTTTTGGTCCCTAGACTTTTTCTTTATCTAATGTGTACTCTATTTTATCAAATGAATCTAGTTATACATTTAATTATTTTTATTAACTAAGTTTAATTAAGTTAGTTTAAAATTAAACCAACAAAAATTGCTCATAGATATGCACACCATACACACATTTTTTC
>NC_029793.2:146904793-146909796 GCF_000816755.2 Arachis ipaensis | reverse complement strand
AAACAGAAGAAACTATGAAAATAAAAAGAAAAAAAAGGAAGACAAGAAGGAGGAAGAAGATGATGATGATGGTAACGATGATAATAAAAGAGGAAAAGAAAAAAAAAAGTAGAGGTGGAGAAAGAGAAGGTGATAATGAGAGAGAGGAGAAAGAAAACGAAAAAATGCTCATACTATAAGTTTTGACTTGGTGGAGAGCGGTGAGAGCGGGGGAGAGTCTGATGAGTCTTTGAAGGTGGCAAATAGCGACGTAGCCGGCCATGCCGGCAGAAGCAATAAGGGGAGAGCGGGGAAGGGCATGCATCAGGTGAAAAAAGGAGGGGACTAAATGGGACAGTAACAAAACTTAAAGTCAAAGGGTATCGTTTAGAGATAAAGTTGTTGGTGTTTCGAGAGTTTTGGAGGTTACTGATTCTCTTGATAGGGATAAGATGGTTACAGTAGTTAGGTAAGTAAGGTGACTCGGAGATACCAACTGTGACGTTCACGGAAGAAGCAAAAGCGATATTGGCAGAGCCCTACAAAGATGCCATTGTGATCAAAGTTCTTGGAAAAAATTTTAACTATACGGCGATCACGTACAGGCCTGGAGAATCAAAGGAGGATATGAGGTACCAGATGTCTATTTCTTAATCAAATTTGATCTCTTGGAGGATCGAGAAAAGGTTCTCCTTGGAGGACCGTGGATGATTACTGGTAGTTATGTTGCGGTTAAACTTTGGAGTTCTTCATTCAGACCTTGTGAAAACACATTTGGGTCTACCATGGTTTGGATAAGGATCACAGGTTTAAACATCTACTGTCAAGAGAAAGCCATGAAAATGATTGCGTCAGCGGTTGGAAAACCGATCTACATCGACTTAGCCACCAGGTCCGCGGAGAGGAAAAAGTATGCAAGAGCATGTGTGCAAATCAACTTGGGACTTCCAGTCATAAAGAGAATTCAAGTTGATGGTCGTATGTATGACATAAAATATGAGCACTTGAATTTAATTTGTGAAAAATGTAGTTGCTTTCGGCACGTAACAAGAGAATGTCTGAAAGAGAACAACAATGGCATTGAGAAAAATATAGCTGCTTTGGGCACGTAACAAGAAAGCACGGTGAAAGAACAAAATTTGCAGTCACTATTTTCGGTGGATAACAAGAAAATGACGGAAGGTAGTCAAATCCCAATAAAAAATCAAATTTCAACTTTTGAATTTGGAATTAACACCAAATCAATTCCAATTATGGAGAAGCATGGAGCAGCGGATCTTATACATGATAATTTGCAAGAATCACACATGAATAAAGATACTCATGCAAAAGAGGGTGAATGGGTTACAGTTAGTAGAAAAGGCAAGGAGAACGTAGCAATATACTCTAACTTGGTGAGTAAAAAATTTTCTCTTGAGCCTACTAACATGCATGATGGATCCTCATCAAATGCAAAGGTGAAGTCCTCATCAAATGTAAAGGTGGGGTCAAAGAAAAAGAAAAATTATCCATCCACCCTTGGCTCTTTGGGAATAGCACAGGTGGCTTTCAAGGATCAGAGCACTCCCTTTTTCCAAGCAGGGCACAAAAGGCAGCGTCCTATTTCGCTTCAAAACTCACCTATTGAAACATTGTCAATGGATTCTCGAGCACAAAAGGAGCTTGATAAAGCCGGTGCAACAACAAACCCCAAGAACCAACCTCAACAGAAGAATGATGGTTTTGTGGCGCAAGTTCAAGAGAAGAAGCTTGGGGATAGGGACCCATCAATGTGAGGTAGGATGATTAAACATTCTAATTATTTAATTTATTTTTATGAATTGTGATCATTTAAATATTATTAGTTGGAATGTAAAAAGGCGTATTTACCTGTCAGATATCTTGGCATTTCTCTAGGGGCGAATTCGAGGGTGGTCAAGACATGGAAACCAGTGATTGATAAGGTAGAAGAAAAGCTAAGTCTATGGAAAGCAAGTCTCTGAATAAAGCAGGTAAGTTGGTTTTCATTAAATCTGTTCTTAATAGCCTGCCTATTTACTATCTCAACTTATATAAAATGCTGAAAGCAGTAGCAGACAAAATAATATCCTCACAGAAACGCTTTTTGTGGAGTAAGGAGGACAGGAGGGACGGGATGCCTCTAGTGAAATGAGAAGTTATACAGGCCCCAAAAAGGCAGGAGGTTTGGGAGTTGGTGACGCAGTAATTCGGAATACAGCGCTCCTGTTCAAGTGGTGGTGGAGATTTTCGAAAGAGGATTGTCCACTTTAGAAGAAAATTGTATGTTCCTATAATAACATGAATCCTTCTGAGATGATTTGTGATCAGCTTGTACCTACAAGAGAGGGTCCTTAGAAGGATATTTGTCAATTACAAATCAGAGAGCCACAAGTGAGAGAGAAGATGATCAGAGGCTTGGCTATGGAACTAGGGGATGGCAGGATAATCCGCTTCTGGGAGGATAGCTGGTTACCTTGTGGTGTTCTGAAAGTGACTTTTCCAAGACTTTTTTCGGTCTCAAATCTTCAAGGATCTGTCATAGGGGATTGTGGGTTCTGGGATGTGTTAGAGTGGATTTGGAATTTCCAGTGGTGACGAGAGTTATTTCAATGGGAGGTAGAACTATTAAACCAGCTTCATGCGGTTCTGCAATCAGTGAAACTGATAACTGAGAGAGAGGACAGAGTGATCTGAAAATTTGATAAAAAAAAAGGTATTTGTTCTACTAATTCCTTTATGTAGGTATTGCAGGCAGAGGTACTTCCCACGGATATCACAAGCTATAGTTTCACTAGTACTATTTGGAGAGGATTTGTCCCACCAAGAGTTGAGTTGTTTACTTGATTTGCACTGGTTGGTAAGATGAATACAAGGGAAAGACTGTGTAGATTAGGTGTTATTGGCCAAAATGATAACATGTGTGTTTTATGTCATAAATCTATTGAAAGTGCTTTTGACTTGTTCATTGGTTGTGAGCTCACTTGGCAGGTGTGGTGTGCTTGGTTGTTTGCTCTTGGAAGGATATGAATTATTTTAGGTACGCTCAACACTATGAAAGTTGAACGGATATATCAACGAAAAAGATGGAACAGAAGCGGTGGTTGGTTAGTTTTTTTGCGATCATCTAGACAATTTGGCTAGAAAAAAATTGATAGAATCTTCAAAAATCAAAGTTTAAGTGTGGTGGATATTATTAACAGATCCTTTACAAATCCTATGGTTATTGATGGCAATACTAGAGATTGTTATTTTTAACATTATGAATTTTTATTTCTTTTCTTTTACTTTACCTTATTGTGTTGAACTTTTTTATTTAAAAAAAAATAAATTATTTTTAAAAAATAAAAACTTTACGAGCTAAAGAGTACTCTGCTTTTCAAACATTATGAAAAGAAAAGAAATAAAAGAAAGAGGGCTTGGTTAAGATGTATGTCGTAGCTTGTTTGATGAGAATGCCGTGTGTGTGAAGAAACTGGTAATACTCTGTTGGTGATTTTCCATTGTCATCGATTGATCGGAAAGAAAAATGCTTTAACAAGGAATACAAGATGGATAACGACCACACAATAGCAATATTCCACTACAATGCATAATATCAGCATTTTCCCAAGTTACATACTGCTGCAGCTTTTACTCTATTTATCTGTAGGTCACTAGGTTATTCACTTCAGGTTCACATCCAGAAAAAAAATTTAGTTCTTTTCTTTTAAATAACTTTTTCCATTTGATATTTCAACATTAATGTTTGGAAATTCGATCGCATCGGATTAGACCGATCAGACCGAGAATCGTCTAACAATACAATTCGATCCGCAATGCAAAATCGTCAAATTAAAAACGTTTGTGAATCGAGAAAATGGTAGGGAATTGGTCGATCGGATCGAACTCGAACCCATTCGATTTTCTCATTTAAAAAAATAGCAAAAATAAAAAAATGAAAAGCAAGAGGAGCAAGGGTTCTGATAGTGACAATGAAAAAAGTAGGATTTTGAGCATTGTTTTGATCAGATGGAAGAAGAAATCAAAAGGGTCATTCGTTGATCCATAGTTCATGGTTTCCAACCCATTTACAAGATCAGTGCACTGTTACTCTACATTGGGAATAATGGGAACTTGGCTAAATCTAAATTTATTAAGGAAATTGGAATTGATATTAGGATCCATTTTCAAAGGCATGAAAACTGACTATGATAACAAACAAGTAAGGAACTTGAGATTCAAAGAACTGCACAACACGGTAGTACTGCAGCAGCAAAATAGGGTAGTTTTTTTTTTTTTTTAGAAAATAACAAATAAATACAGAATACAAAAGAGAGAAGCGTGGATGGACGCTTTTTATTTTTAATATGGAGGAAGGTATAGGATGATACAGCATTATGGAGAATAGGATGTGGTGTCAGGAGGCTGAAATCGAACCGAGAGATTTAGATCAAGGAATTCGGATTGTCCGATTAAAGAAGATCTACAAAAAAATATTTTTTTAATAAAACGCGGACGGTCCGTTTTGATTTTTGATAAAATAAAAAAAACGGTGGGTCCGTTTTCTTTTAAAGGAAAAATTAAAAAAAGACAAAAATTGTTAACGGAAGGTCTGCTTTCAGTTTTTAAAAATTAAAAAAAAAAACAAAAAGTGTAAATGGAGGGTCCGATTTCATTTCAAATAAAAAAAAAAAAACAAACTAATCGGATGGTCCAATTTATGATCAACGAATTTTTTAACAAAAAATTCGGACGGTCCGATTTTTTTCTGTCCTACACCTGTGTCTAACACCTGTATACATAATATCCAAGCACAACTCACACACTCTTCCAATATAAAAAAAATTAGCCGTGGATGGAAGCTGGGATATCTACTATGGAAGCAAAATAGGGTAGTTCTCTTTTTATTAAGATTGTTTTTCTAAGATTTATTTTATTTAATTTAATATCTCTTGAGAGAGGTTAGTCATTTGGGTCCAATAAATTTTTTTCTTATTATGAAATTTTTTTTAAGATTTATGTAATTTATTTTTTTTTAATCATAA
>NC_029793.2:146899179-146904751 GCF_000816755.2 Arachis ipaensis | reverse complement strand
AATATAATTTAATTATTAGTATTTATAATTTTTGTGTATTTATTTATTATTTTATATATTTTTTTATAATTCAATTATTCCAGTTAAATTATGATTGAACCGATTAAAAAATTGAACTAGTGAATCAGTTTTTAAAATAGTAGTTCAATCATTGATTCGATTTTCAGAACTTTGATCAAAATATTACTTCTTGATTCTTTGCATATGATTATTCCTTTTTTCTCCTTTTACTTTCTTAGATTAAATAAAGAAAACATCTCATTACTTTTTATATTAATAATAAAATTAAGTAATTAAATTTTTTTAGTCAATATCAGTTAATTTTTTTAAAATAATTGTATTTATTTTAAATCTAAATTTTAAATAATAAACTCTTAACTTTAAATTCTGAATTATAAACTTAAATTTTAGAATTGACTAATGTTAGCAAACTACAAATTATTTCCTATATTTCTCTAATAATAATTATGAGAGAATTTTTAGAGGTCTTCATTTTTTTCTTTTTTGTTTTCTTTTTTTATTTGTATCTGCTGATTCTGATTATTCTATTGAACTGTTATTCACAGCTAATAACACCTTCCACAACTAGATACGGGTCTAAACCTATGTAATTCCTGAAAACTACTCGAATACTGGACTATTAGTATAGTAGACTACAATCGTAAGAAGTTATGCAAGCTATGGTAATATTGCATGGCATAAAAGGGTTTATAGTAGGCCTCGGAATGTTGCTTTCATTAGCTGGGATGTGCAAATTGTTTAAGAAATGTGCTAGAAATAGGAGGTGTGGTTAACTTAATCAGGGACATCAAATTGTGTTGCATTCAGTAAAATCAGCAAGGGAGTTTTACTTTCTTACGCACAATATTGTTGAATTGACTGACTTCAATGAGCAGAATCATTGATTTGGACGCGAAACTAAACCAATTTAGTCAAAGTATTCACATTGTTTAATTATGCCAGAATTCGAATGATACTGGCTAATTACTTAGATTTTCTGGTCATGCATTAATTAATACCCTATTTTAGTAAGGTCTACATTAAATCATGATGCGAGTAATAGAAATTACATTTTCACTAATAGCTATAACTTCTTATCTTATTGTAAACATTTGATTCAACAGTGAAAAAGAATACCTTGGATTGGATTCCAACAAGAATAGACTGAAAATTCTTATTCATGGACTCACATTTTCCCTCAAATTTTATACTCACACAGAGTCACACTTTATGGAAGCAGTTTTGTAATGCATAAAATAAAAGTGATAAGGAAGAGTGCAAGACTATCCAAACCAAGATAACAAGTCAAACCTTTTGTAGCAAAAAGACTTTGGACCATCGTGCTCATTCAAACCACAAAACAAAGACTTGGACCTCTTCAAAACTTAGGAGTTAGGAGGGTGGGGTGTAAGACTATTAAGATTGGGGTCCTAAAAGCAACAGGACATGCGTGACCCCAGCTTTGAACCTTTTTTACCCTTTGCCTTTTTTCCTTGTAAAGAAAGAAGTTTAAGGACCGTTCCATTTGTGTTTTTATTTTCCATGTTTGTTTTTAAGATTTTGTAAACGTAGAAATAAAAGTCACATTTTTTTATAAAATTGGTCTAATTTTCTGACTCATATTTCAGCTTCTTTTTTAATTTCTAAATAGCCAATAGGTCTCTCTGTAAAGAAAGAAGAAAAGGAAAGGTTAAAAAGCAGCAGGGAGACCTTTGCGCTCTTTTTTATGATTCTTCTCTTTTCATTAACCCGTCTTTTCTCTTTTTTTTTTTTTTTTCTTTTTTTTCTTTTATCTTTTCCTTTTGTTACTACAATACTACTTACTACCACCTCTCTACCCTTTTTGGAAGTTTCCCGTCAGCATCCTTGCATCATCTTCTACAAATGTAGTGCAAGACTCGCACTACTTTTTTATTTTTCTCCTTTCTCACTCTTTTTACATGTGTTACCAACTACTATTGAAAGGACAGTTAAATGTAGTTACCTGAAATTTATAGTTATTTTTCTTATATTACTAATAAAGCACTTGAATAAACATGATTTAATGACTAAATAGTATAAAAATATAAGGAAAAAAAAGCGAGTGAGGCATTAAGGGAAGAGTTAAAAATAATAAAAAGAAAAAGAAGCAGCGTGTGATGAGTGTCTAAAAAGCAAAAGGGAGACTGGTCTCTCTGATTCCCCAAGCAGGCAGCACATTCAATGCTCTCTAGTCTCTCTGATTCAACCATCACCCAACATCCCTCCCTATAAAACCCACCCTAAGCTCGAAACAGTTGAGTACTCTCTCTCTCTCTCTCTCTGTTCTTCCATGGACTCTCTGAACTTCCTCAAGTTCTGGAGGAACAACCCCAGTCCAATGACCACAACAACAGCACAACCTCATCTTGTGGTTGAAACCGACATTGAATCCGACGACGACGAAGAAGACTCCTTCTTCGACTTGGAGCTCACCCTCCATGACATGCAAACACCAAAACAGACCAAACACGACACTGATGATGTTCCCTCCATCTCCAAGCGAAAGGTGCTCCCAATCGAGCCTATTTCAAAGCCCCAATCCCCCATTGCTCTCCTTAAATCCGCTCCCAGCTTCAGAATCTTCACCTTCAGGAAACGCACCAACACAATGCAAAAAACAGAGGACAATCCACCACACTCTAGCGGAAGGCTCCACAGTACTAGTAAGGTTTTCGCGCTCAAGCTCCATGTACAAGACTTCCATAGCTGTTCTTCTACTCCAACACTCAGCAGAGTCAACAGCACAAGAAGCTCTGGAGCCAAACTTGGAACCGAGCAACCCAAAACACACAGATTTTCAAAGGAATCATTGCAGAAATACTTGAAGCTCATAAGGCCTTTCTATGTCAGAGTTTCCAGGAACTATGGTGACACCACGGCGTCGCCTACGGTGGCCTCTGTTTCTTCAGGAAATGCAAGACACAGTAGTTTTCCGGCGGGGATGAGAGGTGTTTCTAGGCATCTGGGGAAGAGCAGGTCATCGCCGGCGGCGTTGGTCGGAGTCGGTTCTCTGGCCAGCAGGAGTGATGATACTCTACTGCTGCAGCATGATGGGATCCAAGGCGCCATCCTTCATTGCAAGAGGTCCTTTAACTCCCGAGGTACTTAATTGGACTTTAATTTCCTTAATTAATTAATGATTGGTTTACTTAAGCTAATTATGGTTTTTTACTGGCTTTGTTTTTCAGATTCTTCAAACGCTGATTGTGTTGAAGAAAGGTCGGTGCCTTGGATGAGGAACTCCTTTGAAGACAAACACGCTCTTTAAATTTTGAAAATTGAGATCTGCCAGGAAAAGAGAACCCTACAAGATTGTAATTAATGGTAAGAAAGAAAAAGAAAAAGTAGCAGCTACTTAGAAACCAAAGATGGTGGTTTTGTAAAGAAAGAATGAGATTAAGGTTTAGTGTGATATTAGGGTCTTTCTTTCTGTTGGTCAATGTACACATTGATGGGCCATGATAAAAAGAATCTAATTTTATCTCTCATGTCAGATTCTCACTTTGTGCCATGCTTGATGTTGCTACTCCGTCATGGAGATCTTTGGATTACATAGCTATCAAATTCAAAATATTCAAAGCAACCTAAATTCCATTGATTTGAGTTATATTAAATATAAAATCATGGAGGAGAACAACACTGCTGTTTGTGTATAAATACTTATTATGTCAGTTTTTGGGTCCCTGAGTGAGTCGCAACTCCCAATAATGAATGCGTATGGCATTTGTATTCAAATAATGGACTGATAGCAGGTTGTAGAAGTTACTGTTAAATTAATGATGGGATTGTAGAGAAATTATAGAGGGTAGGCATGGCATGGGTGTGAGATGGTTGGTGCATCAGATACATATATAATCCAAGTGACCTCATATATTGGCAGAGAGTGGCTTCTGAAAAACTTTAATTTGATCAGATGAGAACAGATAGGAGAGGGGCATGCAGTAGCTAGAAATAGTAGCCCTTGCTTTTGTAATGGAAAATTAAAGTAGATTTACTAGTTAGCACCAGAGACTGAGGTGGTAATAAAATAATATATAGAAGCAGCATTGCATTTGGGCTTGCATCATGCAACAACTGCAAAGGAATTGGATTCATCAATGCTTCTGAATATTGCGTGGTGTGGTTGGTTAGGTGATTTTGTTTTCCATGTATGACGAAATAGCAGAACCAAGACTAGCTAACTACTCCCCAGCATTTGCAAACAACGTACCTAACTACTCCAGTCCAGTCAGTACTCTTCATATTCCTTTAAAATGAACTCCATTATCTACTTACTTATAATTAACAAAAGTTGAATTCTCCAGAAGAAAAGGAATGCTTATCACTTACGACAAGTCAGCGCGCGCACAAGAGACAATGCAAATACCAAAGCTAGGTTCTTTGCACCAACTTATATTATGATATTTAACCTAGTGTTAGTTATCTATCATAAGCTATTATTAGAGGATACAACTAACATAAGGTGTAGGTTCTCTTAAAGATTGAGGATCAGAAAATCTACGTGCTATGCAATGCAATGCACCCATTGAACATACACTGTATCATAAACATCGATCCAACACAATTTTTGTCTTCCAAGACCTTTAGATTTTCTGTGTTTCCGATCCTCACTTATTCTTATTATAATTGAATTGATTTAATTATTTAATTTTTATTATTAGATGAGATATAAAATTTAAGAAATGACGAGTGTAGGATCCAAAATTAATTTAACCACGTTTCATCTATGTATTAGTACGTAACTAGAATTAGTTACCTTGATGTGGAAGAATAGATATATAGAAAAAGGAAATTTTTATTATATTTTTTTATCCTGATAAAACTTTTTTTTTTAAAGTAAAAAATTCAACACACAAGGTGGAGCATTAAAGATCCTGATAAAATTATTTGCTAGTATTCAATTATTATTATTATTATTATTAGATTAATCCAATTCGATCAAACAAAAAATTATGAATAAGATAGGATATCTTCAGCAGCAATAACTTTTTATTTCCCTGTTCTGTGAATTCAAATCTAAAATCATTATATTGATTAAGAAAACAAGAAAAATACATAAATAACCTGTCATTTATATCAACGCACTATTATGGATACACGGGGAGACTCATGTGAAACCGTTTTTCCGTATTTGCTTTCTACTTGTTTGGATAATCACATTCTCGTCAGGGGACAATATGATTGGGAATTGAATATAATGCTTATAGTTTTGTGTTCATTGCATTTGCTTGCATACCTTATTATGGCTTCATTATTAGAGGGATTTTCTTAAGCTACATAAATATAATATAATATAATATAAACATAGATAAGAGAAACTATTCCACATGTCACGATTTGCATCTATCTTGCTTGCTTTGTTTCGAGACAAGGGAAACATATCGTGGATTTAGTATGTTCTTGCTCTTAATAACCAGCACTAGCGTGAGAAATTATTCATACGGCTTAGTTATTTTGGGTCTTCAAATAGTACATGTTTAGTTTATAAATTAAAAAAAATTTGGGTCTTTAAAGGGTTTGCTTATCTTGTATTCTAAAAGTACATGTTTAG
>NC_029793.2:146885877-146899151 GCF_000816755.2 Arachis ipaensis | reverse complement strand
TAATTCTTAATTATAATTTAAATTTTTTTATAAGGAGTATTAGGGGCCAGTAACTTTTGTAATTTGTAGCCATCAAGTAGCCATCAATGATGATTTTAATGGTGTGAGATTGGTGTGAGATTTTATCCAATGGTTCACTTTTCTTTTGCTTGTTACATGCTAGCCAGAATTTAATAAAGTTGCTGGTCCTAGACTTTTTCTTTTTTTATTACAAACGGATATTTTCGACAGATTTTATCCCACGAAAATACAGAGGGAATTTTAGAGGGATTTTTTTTTTGGTAAAAGTATTCATTGTTTTTGTTTAATATGAAATATTATTTTATTAACAAAAAGAGAAATCAGCAAAGTTAGTAGTCAGGCCCAACAACTAATGGATCCAACAGTCTTTGGGTATGGAATCCCAAGCACCTGACCCAAAATAGAAGAGAGAAGTGTAACGACAAATAAGGGCTCCAAATAAAAACACCAGAAGATTTGTGAAAAATATGTCGAGAGATATGCTTTGTAAAACTACTCTACTAGAGTATCATCTTTAATTCTTTATACTTTTTAAGTAAAATTAAAATTAGAATTCTATCTTTTATATATAGTAATTTATTGACTAACAATAAACTTTTAAATATAATTTAAATTCACATCAAATTCATCCTTATTTTATTAGGTTACAAGCTACAACTTATTGTTTAATTTTAGAAGATTCAATTCAATTAAATTATCTTGTAATCATAAGATAGTCGTTTCAAAAAAAAAATTCATAATATTCATTATGCAACAACTTATGTTTGGTTATTGTAGGTAATAGTGTCTGACAATTTGTGTTCCAAGCTTTTTCTAATACCTTTCTGGATATTTCTTCTTTTGATACTTTGATTGTTCTGATTCTAAAGATTGATAATCCTATAAAGATGAAAGATTTTTTTACCAATTATTATTTGTAATGTTATCTACAAGGTTATTACGAAAATGGTGGTGAACAGGTTGCAATTTTATTCGTTTGAGATTATAGGATCACTGCAAGGTAGCTTTGTTATGGGAAGGAGAACTCCACATAACACCATTCTTGCACAAGAAGCTCTTCACTTCATGAAACTCTTGTTTTTAAAGTTGATAAGAAAAAGTATATGATAGAATTATTTGAAATTTTTTAGAACAAATTCTATCTATGTTTGGATTTTTATCTGTCGTCACTAGTCTAATTATGAGGTGTGTCAATGGTAATAAGCTGAATAACTTTGGACCCAAAAAAAGGGCTTTGTCAAAGTGACCTACTATCCCCTTGACTTTTTACGATGTGTATGGAGTGATAGAGATGCTATATTTCTCAGCAAGTAAAGCAGAGGCTATATGAACCAGTTGCTGTCTCTAGAGGGGTCCAACAATATCACACCTAATGTTAGCTGATGACTTGGTACTCTTCTGTAAAGCAACCAACCAGGACACAGGTTCAACGAGCTATTCAAACCTTAAATTTGTTTTGTAAAGCCTTTGGAGTGAAGTTGAATTTGAGAAACCTAAAGCGATATGTTCTCATAATGTCTCAAGGCAGAGAAAGAATATGGTCACAAGCATTTCTTCTATAAAATTTTTCAATTTTTTTGAAAAATATTTGAGAGTGGTGTTCGAAAACTCTAGAGCATCAAAGGTTGATTTCAATGAGGTGTTAGGACAAAATTTGACAGTGTCTAGCTTTATAGAAGGAAAAAATTTTTAATAGAGTCGGGTGAATTTGTCTTGCAAAGTTTGTGGTTGCCTGCATTTCTATTTACACGATGCAAGTGAGCTATTTTTCCATTACCACTTGTAACGAGATTGATAGATTGGTGCGTCAGTAGTGCAGCCATTACCCAAGGGCTTCATCTAACCTCTTGAAAAACTCTAACCACTTCCAAGAGGTTTAGTCGCCTTGCGTTTCGAGATTCTCACCTTGCTAACTTAGCCATACTAAAAAATTAATCCGCCATCTTTTTCAAAATAAAGATAAATTATGGGTTTGAATTTTGAGAAGTAAGTTTCTCTTAAACAGAAACATTTTATATTCATGCGGCAAGTCAATCTTTTCCAATTTGAAAAGTAATTATTAAAACGACAACTACATTAAAGGATTAGTTTTCTTGGTTAATTAGAGACATCAACACATGGAAAGACAAGAATTGGAATATCCATTTTGTGAATATTTTTAAAGAAGGCAACCAATGTGATGATTACCTAGCACAAAAAAGTGTAAATATAGAATTAAGGCTCTATTTTTGAGACACTCCTCTTAGAGAAACAGTCCAGTTATTAGTAGATGATGAATAAAAGACATCTCTGTCTCGTATAATTAGTGCGTAATTTTTTGCTGAGCTTAGACCCCGTTTATTACACCCAAAAAAAAAAAAGAGAGAAGGGTTTTCTACAAAAAAATTTTCGAGTTCAAAAATCATAGAAGTTGAAAGCTGCGTTTGGTGCTTATTCAGCAGAGTGCAAATGCTATAACAGACTAATTGGCAAAATTTGGAACCCATAATAACATTAAGACAGTAGAATGCCTTCAACCATCTCCTTGGCTGCTTCGATTGCTCATAAATGATATACCTTAGGGACTTCATATAAGTTCTTGCCTTTTGTTATTGTTTACTTTATTTCCTCTTTTCTTTTGTTTAGTCTTTACACCAAAAAGAATATATGATATACATACACACCATATTATTGTTAAGACTTTTTAGTATACTACATGTCATGTCATGATCTGACTCTCAAACTCACAAGTCACCACTGAAAAGTCACAATAAACATTATTTTTACTGCTACTCCAACTTGATTTTTAATAATGCAACAATGTATGGTTCACGGATTCTAGCTAATAAGTTCTTTGTTCAATAATACTAATGTTTATTATTGTTATTATTCAAGAAGAATAAAATACAATTAATCCCAAGCCACCAAATATGGCAAAACGCCATTTTAGTTCCCTTTTTTATTTCTGTTATCAAAACGTTACATGAAGCTGATCATTGTTACATCCAACACAATTAACAATTCAGATTCTTCTCTCCAGTCTCCAACACCAACCCCCTAGACTCCATGGAAGACCAGCCACCAACAAAGCCATCACCAACAGCTAAGACCTACAAGCTCACTGCCACTTCAATCTCCTACACTAAATCCACCACCACCACCACCACCACCTTTGCTGTACCACTCTTACTCTTCAAACACTGCACAACAACCCCACCAACCTACATCCTCAAAGAGGTCTCCTTAACTGCATACCCTTCTGAAATCCTTGCCATTGTTGGCCCAAGTGGTGCAGGAAAATCCACCCTCTTAGACATTCTCTCTGCTAGAACACTTCCATCACATGGAACTCTTGAACTCAACAATTCCCCTCTTATTCCTTCCACATTCAGAAAACTCTCAGCATATGTTCCACAACATGATGCATGCCTCCCTTTGCTCACAGTGTCCGAGACTTTTGCATTTTCAGCACACCTCCTCAAGCCTAAAACCTCTGACATTGCAGCCATAGTTTCTTCTCTTCTCAGTGAACTGAGGTTAACTCATTTGGCCAACACAAGGCTCTCTCATGGTCTATCAGGTGGAGAACATAGAAGAATCTCCATAGGCCTTAGTCTTCTCCATGATCCTGCAGTGTTGCTCCTTGATGAACCAACTTCAGGCCTTGACAGCACCTCTGCATTCAAGGTCATGCAGATTCTCAAATCCATTTGCGTTTCACGTCACAGGACAATTGTTCTCTCCATTCACCAACCAAGCTTCAAGATCCTCTCTTGCATTGATAGGATCTTGTTGCTATCCAAGGGTACTGTGGTCCACCACGGAAGCCTTGCATCACTTCAAGCATTCTTACACTCGAATGGCTTTACCGTGCCCCATCAACTCAATGCATTGGAATATGCAATGGAAATATTAAGTCAATTGAACGAGCTTAAGCCTATTACTCCACCAAGCATTCCTGAATCACCTGAAAGTTCATCAGCTGCAAGTTCCATATCTGATAACAATGGACATAGATCCAAAGAGATAATAAGGTACAAGAGCTCCAGAATCCATGAAATATGCACTCTATATGGCAGGTTTTGGAAGATAATATACAGAACAAGGCAACTCCTTTTAACAAACACCTTAGAGGCACTTCTTGTAGGGCTTGTTTTGGGAACAATTTACATCAACATAGGGTTTGATAAGGAAGGAATTGAGAAAAGGTTTGGTTTATTTGCATTCACCTTAACATTCCTACTATCTTCCACAACAGAAACCCTTCCAATCTTCATCAATGAGAGGCCAATCTTGCTTAGAGAAACATCAAGCGGGGTTTATAGGCTCTCATCATATCTCATTGCAAACACACTTGTTTTCTTGCCATACTTGCTTGTAGTTGCAATCATATACTCCATCCCAGTCTACTTCTTAGTTGGTTTATGTGCTTCTTGGATTTCTTTTGCTTATTTTGTTTTGGTCATTTGGGTAATTGTTCTCATGGCAAACTCCTTTGTGCTCTTCTTGAGTTCCCTGGCACCTAACTACATTGCTGGCACATCACTATTAACAGTGCTTCTTGCAGCATTTTTTCTGTTCTCTGGGTACTTCATCTCAAAGGAGAGTTTACCAAAGTACTGGCTTTTCATGCATTTTTTGTCCATGTACAAGTATGCACTTGATGCATTACTCATCAACGAGTACTCTTGTTTGGCCACAAGGTGTTTGATATGGTACCAAGAGAATCAAGTTTGTATGGTAACTGGGGGTGATGTGTTGCAGAAGAGGGGGCTCCAAGAAAGTCAAAAATGGACCAATGTTTACTTCTTGATTGGGTTCTTTGTGTTGTACCGTGTGCTTTGCTTGTTGGTTTTGATTAGAAGGGTTTCAAGGTCCAAAACTTGAACACGGTTCTATATTCATGCGAAGAAATTGTGAGGCTAATGACAGTATTATCAATGGCTGAATTGAAAATGTTATATCGTCCGAATGTGCTTTTGTTTTTGTTTTTGATTTGAAATACAGCCACAAAGAAAGTTTATTTTGTAGATATATGATGATGAAGTTGACTACTCTTGATTCTACTCTAGCTACTTAGTTACTTCTACATGCACATTTCTTGTTTCCTTCCCTTGGAAACGGATAATCTAAATGATTTGTGATGCCAACGCCAACTTGTATTGTGAATAATATATTTCATTTTCTCGAGAGTGGACAAGATTTTTTCTTTTAATTTTGTTTTCGTTTTCATGTACATACATCAATGGTACCTATATATGACATGCTAAATGCAACCTCTATAAGCATAAGAAAACATATTTAAGTATAGATCATTGGATCTAAATCATTAGGTATAAAAATTTCTTCTTGTCTTGTGGTTTTTAACATGAAAGAAAGAGGGAAAGAAAAACTAGAAATTGATTGGCATTAAAATGAGAGACATGAGGGGATCAATAATTCTGTATTTCGTTCTTGTGTGACCTGGGCCACCTTTGATGGGTGGAAGAGAATATATTTTATTATTTTATATAACATCATGAAATCTTAAAGCTAGCTAGATTAATATCTCTTCTCTTGGCCTATTATTTAATTTGTTCAATTTGTTTAACTTTGTTGTGTGTCACGGGTGTCTCTTACTCTCACCTTTGGTTGCAAAGCAAGGAAGAAGAATCCAAAAGCGTCCTTCTCATTATGAAGATTTTGTCGCTTGGCTAAATTGATTGCAGTTATTCTTTTGTCTGCTCTGCAGTCTGCACCATAGTGGTATACTATTTTGGGTTCACGGGTTACTAAATTGCTGTGTCCCGTGAACATAGTTTAAGGACTAATCTTCATTATTATTAGAATCTTGGCTTATACAATAAGAAGTGTATTAATATGAAGTAACTGTATCTATAAATAAATAAATATATTTGACATTAAGGCGTTTTACTCTAATTTGAACCTTACATCGCAGAATCCACGAAATATGAGAAGAAGTACTTATGGATGGACTTTTGCTTTTGTTTTTCTTCACAAATGTTACAGCATACTGCTTCCTGTAGTTTTCAACTGCTAATGAACTCCAAAGGGTATTATTTCTTCAAATGTACTATGTATATATACAGTATAGTAGTATACACACACCTAATTAATAACGAACAATATATTCCTCTTGGCCATTTACCGATCGGAATCGTGTTATAATCCTGATATTGATAATAAAGGATTATGACAGCATAATACCATATATATAAGTTAATCGTTTGATTCATCAGTAGCTTTGCTAAGCCGAATTCTTTTGTTTTATTGTCAAAAAGTTAAAAGGAATCAAACATGCTCTATACCATTCTCATGGTTGATGATATTTACAAGCTTAATTAATTCAACGAATTTTTACAATGGTCATAGATGACAGTAGTTCGACAAGTAAAACTGAAGCCCAACTAACATGACGTTTGTATACACAATACAATATATATACTTAATAATAAATCCAAACCAATTAAAATTAAAATAAAAAAAGGAACCAACCACCACCTTGATGTGCATAGTGCACATATATAGCTAGCTACTAGCTAGTAGCTAGTAACTGTCTCAGAAGAAATAATCGTTTTCTTTTACTATTGGCTAATGAAGTTATTTGGTAAGTGCATCAGCGGCACAAAGAAACCATGAAAATATTTTGGTACTCCTTGGCGACAAGGTTTTCTCCGCTAAAAAAACCCAAGAAAAACTGAAAGACGAAAATCCATTTGTGTTAGTTTGAGGAACATTCAGCTAAAAATTTACAATTGGCCAACCTACATGAATAACATCTAAGATTTGTGTAGCCCAAATTAAAGGACCTTGATAGCTAGATCAAAAGAAATTAGAAAGAACTGCATGAAAACATTCAAGAATGACAAGGAGGTGAATTGTTTTAAAAATCAAATCCTCTCCTTGGAAGGCATCGATCCAGGCAGCAAAATCAATATAAGGAATTATAAGTGTAGAATGTTGCTAAGATGGAAGCTATGCAAATGAAGAGGGAAGGAAGAAGGGTTATATTTAGGAGCCTGCTGACACCCACGTAGCCAGCCAGTGTGATGGTTGCATCAGCTATCACTCTTGCGATTGTGCCGGCCTCCGTTGAAAGGAGCCCTCCATTGTAGGTTCCTCGTGAAAGCCTCGATGACATCACTCTTGAAAGGAGTGACAAGTTAACCCCTAATATGATCACCACATATGCAGATCATTATTAGCTACCGTTGCATTCTGTCACATTATTCTGAGTAACAACTGCATGATTAAATTTCGCTTCTGATCATTATTTGTAAGCTAATAAATGACAGATAAAATCTTACCTTCAAGTACTTCAGCAGAAACAAACATCAGCAGACCTGAACAGATGTATTGTGGCTCAGAATATGGAAAAAACAAGTTGAAGCTGCAGATTATGCCTATGAAAACCATAATTTCTGATGCCAACAGGATTTGCCTACAAACAGGTCAATAGAATGGTGTTAGTCCTTCTATTGCTTTGTTTTAAGAATGAAAAATGGGAAATGTATTATCATGCATCTTTCTGAAAATTCCAAAACCACGTCATAAATTATCTTCGTAAGTGTTTTTTTCACACGATACCTGTCCTCAAACATATTGCTTATATAGTTTCCAACAACAATGTTTACAGGAAGAACTGTCAGGCCGAGGCATGCAAGAAAAATGGCGACTGTGCTCGTTGACCAGCTGAAATAGTATGTTGTGATGACACTAGATTCTGATAGCAAAATCTCCATTGCATATTTGAGCATGAAATATATCAATAGCTGAACCTGAAGACATGACTTAAAATTTCTCAGATGAAATATGTATTGCAAACATCAAAGAAGGATAAGGGTCAAGCCATATAATTCACAAGTTCTGATAATTAGTAACGACTACAAGGTCAAAAGCAAATAGTAGCAACTTAGTAACTTGGCAAAAATATCCTATGAGGTTGTGTGAGGCAACCTCGTTGATAAGATTGTATAGATAATTGTTAAAGACTTCCTATTGCCCACTAAGTTTCTGTAGTTAGGGGTCATATTGTATAGGTAAAATATTCAATGAGATTTCTAAAGAGAGTCTCATTAGATGAGGGTGTGTATTTAATTGATTGGAAGCTCCTAGTTTAAACTTCGTCTATTTATAATTTGGTAGTCGCTCGTTTTTAATTATATTACTCAAATTTGAGACACAACTAAGCCCATTTAACCATTTTTTCCTTGTCAACCTTTTCTTTTCTTCTTTCTCTCTGCCCCTCCGTCTCTGGGTGTGGCGCCAAATTAGTGACAATTTGAAGCCACGTGTCTCTGTTTGCCAGTGTCATATTCATCAGCATTTGGCATCCCTTGCCTACCAATCTCGTGATCTCAATTGAACATCTTTTCTCACCTCGTTATGGTTGCTTTGAACCGGGCGATCTAATGGTTACTGGAGCTGAGGGAAAAAGGAAAGAAAAGATTCTTCGGGGCTTGCCTAAGTATCTTAGATTTGTGTAATTAAAATTTGGGTAAAGATGACTGGCTACCAAATTGTAAATTGAGTAAGTTTGGATCAAGGATTTCTAAGCATTTAAATAGCACAGCCTCATGTAAGTTTGTAACATGTATAGTTGATCACAAACCTTTACAGAAGGAGTAAGGAGTCTATATGCTGATCCAATTGAATTTGCTGGTTTACGCGATTCCTGTGGAGCTTCTTCACTACCATCACAATCCTCCGGAGCTTCTTCATCTGCTTTGTTTTCTGAACTAACCAGCAATGGTTGTTTTTGGCCTTTTTCAAGTGCACTGCTTTCTGCTTGTGAAGGACAAATGTGTCATTTTCCATTATTTATGCGATGGTTAACAGAATGAACAAACTTCTTAAACATAATTTAAGGCATACATGAATTTTATAAAGATCCAAGTGACTTAAAGCCATATACAGGGGCAACCCTATAATTTAGACAAGTCTGTGATTCTTAAAGGATTACGTTTTGGCAGCAGATTCACCAATTCCCTAATTAAGAAATTAGAGATTGTTACATTTTAAGGCTAACTCCCTCCCTTGCATACTTTATTTGACTGGTTTAGTAGTTGTGCTGTGTAATGCAAAGCAATATAGCATTCAGCATTGTTGGGTAGCAGCCTAATTAGCAATTTTTTAAGTACTCGATAGAAAATGTAAAAATAATCAGCAGAGACATGAATTCAGTACCAGCATTGGATTTACGTGGTTTATGATTCTCTTCAATATCATGAGAAGGTTCCTTAAAACTGAACGACAACCATATTAGATACATGAGCCAGCCAGCAGCCATGACCCACCCGGGCAAGGTATCTTGGTTGAATGTGATCTTGTAGATCTTAAAATTTATTTGCAGTAACCCAGCCAATGCAGGACCACAAGCCATTCCAAGAGCACTCGCACTAACAAAACCTGCTGATGCTTGCAAACGAATTTTTAAGGGCACGCAGTCACTGATGTAACGTCTGTTAACGGCTCTGGCAGAACCTAACCTGCAATTTTCATTTAAATGTTATTTATGCTCATCAATCATCAAATGAATAAAAGCACACTTACCCACAGCAAAGACGACCAAGTAAGAGGATCCATATTGAATTAAGGTCATATGCCAATGCATACAGGGCATTTCCGAGAAAAAGGGTGATGCTACTGAATATAAGTGGTCTGAAGTAGGACTTATTTGACCACGCACTGAAATACACGGAAGAAAACACCTGCGCAACAGCCATTGCTCCAATCACAATACCGCAAACTGTTGGTGCAGCCCCAAGACTCTCAGAGTAATCATCTGCCGTTGGGACGATGATATATGTGTTCACCATATACAAAAATGTATTAGCCAGGTTCAGAATAAGAGACATAAAATGATATTTTTGATCATCGATAGGCTCATCAGTATGTGCAGGCAGCTCCTCTTGCATAATGAGTGCATGTTGACCCAGAAAGTTAAGAAAGTTAGTTGAGTTGGTTAACCTGTCAACGGCTGCTCTTATTGAATCAATGACAGGATCCTGCATATAATGCAAGGTTCTAGTCAGCACAAATGTTTGCTTAAGAATATTGCAAGTAAAAAAACAGTGCAACTGAAACGACCTGAAGGGGAAGAGTAGGCTGATCATAAATTGATAAGTAGCTGCCGTGGCGGTCTTGAAGATCATGGAGATTGCGAGATAAGGCTCCCACAACAGCTCCAAATCCCTGCAAATTCCACATCTGTTAGCCAATATTCATCCCTGGAAACAATAAACATCAACTACATATGGATGTAGCTGATTCTGCAAATTAAAGGCCCAAATAAATATTTGTGTTAGAACTAAAGGCATTACCACATGCTTGAAAACTTGCTGCAGCTGAGAGTAAGGATGGTTAGCACGAGTTTTGACATAGTAATCGGTGAATCGATAGCCAAAACGTTTATCAAACTTCTTCAATATCTTGCGCAGACCAATAGCATTGATCTCTACAAAAGAGAAAAGCTTCAATAAATCTTGCCCCACTGCTCTATAATCTTCGCGTAGTTTGGCTATTTTTTGTAACTCAGGCTCCGGCTGAACAGCATCCTGCTCCTCTCCAAGCTTTGCGATCCTGCTTGCCAAAACTCCTTGCTGTTCCAGAAGGAAAAGGACAATCTTCTCAATCTGCGTTGTAATAACAAAACAAGAGAGAATCAATTTATGAATGAGACACATTCGATAAACAAATAAAAATTTCATGTTTGGCATGTACTCATGTAAGCGGAATCTAAATTGGGCAGTTAAAACTAATGAGATAGAAAAAGGTCCAAGGTTCATATAATAAGAGACTAGTAATCATAGAATGGACAATGTGAACAGACCTGATTATCCAGCATCCTTGAGAAATCCTTTAGTACATGTCGTCTATCTAGTGTTCCGAGTTCTATTTGTTGAGCATACTGTTTTACTCGTTTCTTCATTTGTTTGTAATTTATGTAATATCTAAAACAAAAGTTAAAATCATTAGCATGCATGTAAAATGTTACTGAATCCAGGGTGCAAGTTCTTCAAAGTTCTGAATTCAGATATTTGATTGGGATGTTTGTAAATCCCAACACAGCAGGCAGGTAGGCAGAAAATAAACATACCCTTGCCATTCTTCAAGTTGTCTTTCTTTCAACCTTTTCCCGAAGGCAACCATCTCTGCCTGCAATTTTTCATGATAAAAGGTTGTTGTATCAGTTACTTATGAGTATCCTAGCCGCTCAATTCAGATACATCACGGCTTGAATCCGAATTACACCATATAATTTTACGAATCTGCATGCATTAATTCCCGGCCTAGTTTAATATGAGTAGCTAAGAACGCAACAAGTAAAGTTGTGAAGCCCAATCATGGCCTCATGGGTGGATCAGAATCCTGAACATACCAAAACGGCAAAACCACCAAATGACGACACACCTCTTCACTGAATTGTGAACTACATGGGGTTCACTGTAGATAACAAAAAAAGAGGGGGAAAATAAAATAACATATTATTTGAAACTAAAAAGGCCATGTGGTTATTAAGAAATTGTACGTTATCTAAGCAGTGACACAAACTTGTTTGGATCGAACCATGAATTGATTTCACCGTTCAAGTTCAACCTATGGATTAATAACAACAATGGAGGCTCTTTCACATGCCATAGCTGAATAGTGAGAAGCAAATCAAGTACTTGATGCCAACATTTCAAGCCCAGCAACCGGGCCCATTCGGCCCAAGAAGAAAACACATAACATGAACGAAAACGAAGCAAAAGAAAAGCGAATCTGTAGAACGACGATATGCATGATAGCAATAGAGCGATAAGAAGGAGGCTTACCCGAAAATGGATCAAAAAAGAAGAGTATGCATGCGGCGATGATCGAATTGTGGAGCAATTTGGAAGGAGGAGGAAGAAGAAGGATAAGGAGAAGATCGAGCTGAGTTTGTCGGAAACGAAGCTCAGTCTTAGGCTTGTTTATTTCCGTACATATCGCTCGCTTCTCTCTTTCCATTTTGCTATATATAGATTGCAATACAACCCACAACTTCTCATCACAACAACTTCAATTCCGTTCAAAACTATACTATTACTACTTTTTTATTTTAAACATACAAATATATCTACATTCTAAACTTTAACTCATCACTATATATACCGTCCACGTCAAAATTATTTACTTTCACTACGTGCATGTGTCGCATTTCTTAAATCTTATATTAACTTAATTAAGAGTTTCACCTTTAATTTTATTTATGCATGTTTATTTATTTAATTAGTGCAACCAAATTTTATAAGGATACACATGCTTTCTGATAATTAATACTAATACTCATCAATGGTGCAAATATGCAATATATATCTAAAATGTTAAAACTGTGAAAGAATAATATACCTAAATTTTGTTCTAAAATAAGTAAAAACGTATCATTAATTATTATTATTACTATTACCTGCGCTTTTACATGTGAAGTTACAAAAAACAAAATGCAGATCGTCGCAAAGAAATATTTAGCTTTTAATAACATGCAACATGCATACACACGTTATAATTAAGCTATCTATCCTGATTAATACACAGGTTGGTCTGCTAAAAGACAGTTGTGATATTTCACGGAACAATCCTTTTCTTTGTTGTTCTTCCTTTTTCTTTTTTGTCATGAATCCTTAACTTTCTGGGGATAACATACAGCGCAGCAGAGGAATAGAGTTAGACAAATCCATCGGTAAATGAATATATGATAGCTAGAGATTCTAGATTTGTAGAGGAGGGAACACGTCACCATCTACATTCTGCGATATGACGCCACTACTCAAGCCCTCCAGTTGCCACCAGTGACAAATCCATCGTTACGCGTAATTGGAGATGTATTATTTGAATTTAGCTACATTTAATTAAGTAAAAAATATTTTTATCTTTTTTAATAAGGAGGTCGTAGAGCGATACTTATATCAGCTTCCGATCCACATGCACCGAACAAGTTACGCTCTCTGCATAAACAACGTCTCGGTTAAACTAATAGTCTGTTAATAAGATAATTTTAGACTATTTTAAACTAATTCTTTTATTGTCTTTCGAATAATTTTTATGTCGATATATCTAGTTTTATTTTAGACAAAATAAGAGGCACATTATAGTGAATAAGGATAATTAAGCAGCTGTTTTCGATAATAAAAATGTTTTGAGATACAATAAATATGTCTAAAATACTTTATTTTTTTATTTTATATTTATTTATTATTATTAAAATAAATAAATAATTTTAAAAGGAATAAACATATAAATATAAATACGAT